>NC_077227.1:483970822-484042794 GCF_027887165.1 Monodelphis domestica
TCTGTCAGAGCTCTGTAGATGCATTTTTAAAGGCTTTTGGTTACAATAATTTTACAACCCATTAACAGGTGAATTTTAATTTATCTTCTACAGAGAACTCTTAGAATTAGCCTTTCCTTACAGTCTACATAATATTTGTTCTCTTTTCTTTCTAGCTCTTGTTCTATTAGGCTGGTTTTAAGTTCATTAACTGGACACATGCTCTTGGATTTTGGCACAGGGGAAATTCAGTTTTAGTCATACCCATCAGTATACTCAAAGAGAACTTCAGTGTCACTTAAAATCTTTCTTGTATGCCCATCCATTAATTTTCAGTAGTCAGCGAATGTCTTTAGAAGGCCAAGAGACAAATCAAATTGTCAATATCAATTGATTTGACTCTTACAATATTTATCCACCACTTAGAACCTTGAACTAGGTATCCACCCCTGGAAAAAGGGGTGGACATAGAGGAGATGATTGGGATAGACCCCTAAGGGGTTTACAATCCAATCTTGGAGGCGGTAATACCATGTAGGAAAAATAAGGAACTCTTACACAAGACCACTGGCAAAATCCTCTCATGAAGTCATCTGATGCTTCATCATGGAGTTGAAGTAGTCTCAGGCTCTTAAAGTTTATGCTAGTTGAATGTAAGCTCTTAACGGTTCTATCAAGTTGGAAGAGTTTTAAATACAGGCTAAGTGTTGGACTATATGTCTATCTTCAAAGTCTAATTAAAAGAGGAGAAGCTCATTGATTAAGGGCCAGAACAACTCTTAAAGATTGTCTCTTTTTAAAAAAATATTTTTATTGTTATGCAAAACACACTTCCATATTGGTCATTGTTGTAAGAGCAAACTCATACATAACCAAAACCCACAAATAAAACTGTAATACACTGATGTGAAATATGACTCTAACAAGTTTTTCTTTGGAAATGAAGAGCATTCTCATCATACATCGTTCAGGGTTGTCCCAGATCATTGCATTGCTGAGAGAAGCCAAGTTTTCACAGATAATTGTCCAATATCACTTTTATTGTGCATAATGTTCTCCCAGTTCTGCTTATTTCACTCTGCATCCGTTTCTGCAGATATTTCTAACTGTTTTTGAATCATCTTGCTTATAATTACTTATAGCACAGTAGTATGAATATAGTTGTTCTAGTCAGATATATGAGGGTCATTAGCTATATAAGTGGAGAGGATAGACCATAAAAGAATAGATCTTTGAATGTATTAAAGTATAATACTGCTAATAATGATGATGAAGTGGGGGTAGCGGGGTAGCTCAGTGAATTGAGAGCCGGGACTAGAGATGGGAGGTCCTAGGTTCAAATCTGACCTCAGACATTTCCTAGCTGTGTGACCCTGGGCAAGTCACTTATCCCCAATTGCCTACACCTTACCACTCTTCTGCCTTGGAGCCAATATATAGTATTGATTAGAAGACAGAAGGTAAGGGTTTAAAAAATGATAACAATGAAGTAATAGCAATGACAACAATAGTAATAATGTATGTTATAGAGTCTGTAGAGTATGTAAATATTAAGGAGCACTTGGCAAAGATTAGCTAATTAGTCAGTATTTAGTAAATGTTTATTTATTGTAGCACAGAGTCACACAAAGGGAATTCAAGAAAAAGAAAAGATTTGGTAGAATCATATGAGTTTTAGGTAGGATGGAGATTTTTCCCCCCTAAAAGGTATATTGCTATGTACACCTGTCATACAATTTGAATTGGAAACTAGAATACTTTTGTGATTACTACCAGTGATTAAAATGAGCTCATTTGAAGAAAGATGCTATGGAAATTTAGACTATAATGGCTAAATGGGGCTATTTATGGCAGGTGCTAGGGATCTAGAAATTCACTTAAATGAATATTTGTTAAGTGCCTTTGCTGGGCAGTGCATTGGAGATAAAAACTTATTCAGAATATCCCCCTTTCCTACTTCCTTTGGTCCAAAGTTTATCAGCAAACTAATGACCCATATTTTTTTAATTTATTCAGTAGCTTGTTTATTTAACTGGAGTTTAATCTTGGTTTGGATATTTGCTAATTTCTTCATCAAAAGCAATTCACCTAACTTTTCAGAGCCTTAGCTTCCTCTTCTGTAAAATAGGGATAATGATGCTGGTAGCATCTCTTTCTCCAGAGAATAGTAAGAATTAAATGAAATAATGAAGGGAAAATGCCTTGTAAATCTTTAAGTCCTTTACCAAGTGTTCCAACATCTTGGGGGCAATTTTAAGTTGCTAAAGCTTAAAACTGCTTTAAGACTTTTGGGATACCTTGTATAAATTATACCTCATACCATTTGTATTATTTTTAAAATACATTTTTACTTGTATCTTTTATACATTGCACAAAATTTCTCCTGCATCTCTCCACATTTTTCTCCCAATAAATCAGCCATTATAAATGAAGAATTTGAAAAAGAGGAAGAAGAGAAAAAAAATCCCTCAAAAAACATAACATTATATGCAATATTCTATACCCTTGCATCCCTTATCTCTGCAAAGAAGTCAGGGGTAGGAGGAATATTTTCATATCTTCTTGGGCATATTGGGAATATTATAAGATTTGGGGTTAATTAAAAGAGATTAGTGATAAAATAAAGGAATGCTGTCTCAGGGTCTTAGACCCAGTTTAGAACTTGGAGCCAGAGTTCCTGCTGGAATTCTGAGGTAGGGATGGATTTTCCAACTGTCAGAGTCTCTGGAAGCTGACCTTGGTTCTGGAAGCTGGTGGTTGTTGGCTTCCTGGGAATTTCCTTTGATACCTTGGGAATATCATATTGACAGTTTGGAAGAGAGAAAGCAAGTTTGGCAGTGACTACAAGAGAAGACTTACAGAAAGAAGAAAGAACTTTTATTTATCTCTGTGAGCTGCAGAGTGAAAACAAGGCTTTGGGGCCTACTTAGGCTCTGGTAGACCAGATCAACCTTGAGTAGGCTGACATTGGAGTGGTGATCTTGGAGACAGTACTTTAATAATTTTATATGTATTTATAAGGATATTAGAAATAGGTTTATATAGTTAGAAATTGGGTTAAGATAGAGATAAGGAGACAGATGTAAAAATGGACTTGAATCCAGGACTGCAATCCCCAGAATTCCTTACTCCACTTCCCCAGAATGCTTTGTAATATCATTGAATTCTCACCTGGCCGAGATCAAGAAGGGGTATTTAAACTTGGTTGTGAATAGGCTCTGCCTTTTTTTTTTACTTCCTCTTCAGAGCACACGCGGCTCTCCACCTAGCAGGCAAGATGTGAGTGGTTGTGTCTAGGCCTCTCTCTGGCCTAGACACGTGCTTTTCTTACTTGTATATTCTTAGGTTCTCAATCTTAAATAAACCTCTTAAAAAACAAAAACAAAAGCAAAAACAAAAAAACCCCAAAGAACTTCAAAGAGACTAGAGGCTACATTTTAAGGCATTTCAGACTCCAATGGTTTATTTAAAAAAAATCTCTGTATTTCTATTGCATTTTCCTGATTGTTTTGTTTCAGATATAACTTTGTGATTTTAAGTTCATATATTACTGGATTCAATATTATTCTGTTACACTGTCATTTTAATGTACTGAGTTTTGACTACTGTTATATTTTGTTGCTTTTCCCCTATAACTATTGAACAAATATCATTGTAATTAAGCCCATATATATGAAAAAGCAGCCTTTCTATTTTTGCCTTTGTAAATTGTCACATAGAGGATAGATGGACTTCATCAGAACTGGTTACAATTGCTATAACAATCTTTGGAAAATTTAATGTGCTAAATATCTCAAATGATTTTAAGGGTTTTTTAAATATGATTTTTTGAATTTTTTTAACAATCTCTGGTTATTTTGCCTGCCCCTACCATGAGGTAAAGCCCATTCCAGTAGCTGAAGTGAAATACATATTATAACCCCCAATCTTCCCGCATTTCTAAATATGTGAATGGAAGTTGAGGCAGTTAATCTCAGGGCATTTGTACCCATAAAAAGCCTCCAAAAAAGGAGCACCCCTCATTTATACTCTTCAGCTCACTTCTTTACTTCCACCAGAATGATATTTCTTCATGATGTTCAAAACCCAAAATGAGTTTTACTTTGTTTAAAAATATGTTTATTACCAAGGTTGAAAGATTTGCTATGATTGTAAAAAATTGTGACAAATATCCATCAATTCATAGGCTTTTAAATGCCATACAGCAACTTATGTGAAATATGATAGTGTGTTTGTTTGCTATTGTAATTAATTGGGCTATTGAGAATTTTGGGGATATTGATAACTACATATTTGTACTACTGTTCTTTAAAAATGAAAAATGTTACCTTGCTCAATTCATTTGCTTTCACTCACAGTAGATCATGGCCAGATATGAAGAGGAAATGGATCTCATTTTTGGTGAGAAAGCCTTGTATTCTATATTTTCTTAGCTGACAGCGTGTCAATGATTATAAGCTACATTTTTGAATTTTTAAAACTCTTTTATTATATTTTTATTGCATGTGCAATATACTATTTCACTTTTTAAAATTATTTTTCTCTCCTTTTTATATTTAAAGCACATGTCACCAGCATTAAGGTTTTCTTTAACTTTTTGATTTTTTCAGTACTACAAGTTAAAAATACATTTGTCAATGCATGCCCAAAAAGCTTGAGACTATAAAAATGATGCCACTAATTGTTTAAAATAAGTTATGGGACTTTGCTTAATGACAAGATATATACAAAAGAGCCATTGCATAGTGACAATCGAGCACAAGGTCAAAGAGACCAACCAATCCTGGTGGGATTGAAGTAATTTTGAGCCTAGACAAAGAGCACTTGAACATGTTTGTGGTTCAAGGTTGAGGCTGTTTAACATGTGTTAAAAGCAGGTCTTCCTTGTTCCACATTCTACCAAGTATCTCAAACTTGACTCCAACCTTGGCTTCTATAATTTGGTCCCTTTTTTGCCTTTCATAGTGCGGTAACTTTCTGTAGTCCTGGCTACTGACTGGGTAAATGCATCATTGCTTCGATCATTTTAATTGGGCCCTGATTCAAGGACCTGTTATAGATTTATTTTTCCTTTACTTGGAATTTTTATGCATAAGACTTTGATAGTCTATATTTTCATCCAGAAATTTTTCTTTTTTATTTGGATTTTTCCAATGTCTTTTTAATTTCTCTTACCAATTGGTTCATATACCTCATACCTCAGCCATGCATCCCTAAGTGATCCTGTATTTTTCAATCACCCTCTTAATGGGGGAATGTAAAAAATATCATTATTTAAATTGCAAAGTTTAAATTCCTTTTGAGAAGAATTTTAGGTAAAGAAAGATGATACCTCTCTGAATCCAGAAACTGAACTGTTGGAGAAGACACCATGAAGAAGCCTCCAGATCACAAGCTGCACAAAAATGAACTTTGGGTGTAGTTGATTGAACATTTATTTGTATGTATACTTTCATGCCAGAAAGGGGACTGCCCCCTAACTGGCTTTTTGTCAATGTGTCCAGCAGTTATTGGTTTTGTTCTTCTCATCCTCAAATTATTGTAATCTTTAAGTTGATTATGTTTTCATGATCCTTTTTGGAGAAACCTTTCCCAATAAGAATCAAATGGGGGATTGTAAAAATGGACTTGAATCCAGGACTTCAATCCCCAGAATTCCTTGCTCCACTTCCCCAGAATGCTTTGTAATATCACTGAATTCTCACCTGGGCCAAGATTGAGAAGGGGTATTTAACCTGATTGGAAAGGCTTTTGGGGGCTTTTCCTGTTTCCTCTTGCAAGCAGATGTGGCTCTTTTCATAATGTAGGTGAGGTTGTCTAGGCCCCTGGGCCTAGACACGTTCTTTCTTATCCTGTATTTTCTTTAATCCTTAATCTTCAATAAACCTCTAAAAATATAATACTCCTTGCAGAGAGAAACTAATGCCTCAGCTTCCCCAAAATTTTAATCTTTACACTGAGTAGGTCTGGGAATTCCCAGACAGAAGTGGTCTTCATGAGAAGCCTTGGGTTGGATGTGGTTTAAATTAGTACCCCTTAGTATTAGGGACCTTTCCTGTTAAATCTTTACCTATCCTTATATTTTTAAACCTTAAAGATATTAAATAAAGTTTTGTTTTTATATCTGTCTCCAAGATTTTTACTGTCGCCATTTTTACTAGGCTAATCAGTTCCTCTCAGTTCATAACTTTAACTGAAAAACAGCTGGTCCTTACAATAACAAACCCATCAAAGACTAAAAGATACAGTTCTAAAAATATACCTAACAATAGGGACCAAGCTAATTTTCTGCAATTTTGAATTATTCATTAAAAAAACTTCTTATCTTATAACTTATGAGAGTTCAGGAACTTACTCACAGACCCAATCATTGATTGGCCTGGGAGTTTTGACTTGCTTCCTTTCTGACTTGAGGTCAAACTCAAGAGGTCTACCAACCTTAGCATCCCTGATAGCTGGGATTATAGACATGTGACAGGCACTCTACTGGTGGAACACTCATTGTAAATTATTTTGTGGTGGTTGTTCTTTACATTTATATTTTTGTAATAATTATATATATATATTTAGTAGATATTCACTTTTTTTGAAGTTTACTTCACTTTGCATTGTTTATGTTAATATCTATCATTTCTTATAGCCCAACAGTATTGAATTATATTTATGCACAACAAAGTATTTAACCATCCCCAATCAATGGGCATCTATTTCTAGTTGTGAATATAAAAAGTGCTGCTAAAAGTATTTTGACATATACTGAGCCTTTCTTTTTTGCCAGTGGCCTCACTGAGTATAGTGTAATAGATCTAGTAGAATCTCTGGGTCAAAGTGTATGGATATGTTAGCTATTTTATTTGCATAATTTCAAATTGCTTTTCATAATGTCTAATTTACATTTACAACTAATTTATAGTTCCATCAGCAGGGCATTAGTATTCCCATCTTTTCAAATCCTTCCAAAATGACTATTTCCTTTAAAAAAATCTGCCAATTTACTATTACTATTATCATAAGAACTGTTATATTGTGAAGAATGCCTATTGTCTAAACTATGATATTCAGTTCAATGGACAATCTGTGGAGTCTACAAACTGGAATAATATCTAGGACAAACTTTGCAATGGACAATGAATTATGCCTATAATTGAATAGGAGGGGAGCAGGCTGGATTGTCTTTGAGATATTACAGAGTTCCTTTTTTGACCCTAACCTTCTCTCTAAACAATCTTTTTTACACAAATATTCTGGTGGTCTGTGGCTACAAATAATAAAATAAGAATTCTAGAAGAATTGAAAATAAATGTCATCCAGAGGGTGATGGATAGATATGAGCAAGCTGGAAATACATTATAACTAAGGAGTAGTGCAATGAAAGTCATCAAATAAATTCTAGATTAAAAGAAAAATGACATTCATATAGTAAGAGTGAAGGATGAATCACATCATTGAAATAATTGGTCCATTTTAGTACTTGAAGATAATAATGCTGATGATGCGATTAGGGTTTCTTGAGAGGCAACACAGCATACATGGTGGATAGAGGAGACCCTTTGGAGTCCTGAAGACTTAGACTAACGCCCTTCTCTGACATCCACTATGTGATGTTATAATATCTCAGGCATCTCTTTAGGACTTGAAGTTACAGGTGAGTTGCTGTTTTCCAGGAATAAAGGGAATCTCCAGGTAGAGAATTCTTCAAATATGTGAAATTAAATGTCTGGACAAAAAAAATAGAAATTCCAAGCACATAAGATGGTTGATGTTTTTAGACAATATTTTCAAACAAGCAATCAGCTTTGAGAAGAAACACAAGCATATTTTATTACCTGAATACATTCAGAACTAATTTCTATGCTGCTACAAAAGTCCCTGGTGAAGGAAGTTGCATAAGGAAACCATGCTATTCATATTGGAAGCATCAATATGAGCACAATACACTATTTGGTGATATTTGATGGACTCTCCAGGCAAAACACCTAGTAAATATTTGAGCAGATTGTTGTTTGGATTGACTGTCTATCCTGGCTGGTGAACTCTTCTCTCTGATGGGAACCCTGGCCCCGGATGAGGAGGGCAGGGAGTGACTGCTCCCATGTACCTGTTAAGCTAGAGTAGTACTTTGTCAGAGGAAACTGTGCCGGACAGGAGGAGTCAGAGATGCTGTAGCTATCTGCCTGACTATATTCCTGAAGCCTCTGCCTAAACCCCTGCTGTTTGTTTTTCAAACACCTGACCTTTCCACTAAGCTGACTTTCTTTTAAAAAAAAATTTGGGGGGTGGCAGGAGTGAGGGTGGCCAACCACGGAGCTTAAAAAGTCATAAAACCAAAAGGCAACGTAGGACAAATATTATGCTGGAACATTTGCTTAAAATCACTTTGGAAAATGTCACCAGGAAGATGTTAAGCCGGAACTTCCTGAGGCTTCCCTGGTGACCCAATCCTTTGGGGTCATCTTTATATTGATATTCTAGGCTGCAATAAGGAGGAGAGGAAAGACTGAGGAGGCAATCATTTTTCTTCTCATACTTTGACCCCCTCTTTTCTATTATTTCCTCAGGCAGATCCCCCTTAAGAAATCTAAAACTCATAAATAAAGTTGGTGCTGGGGAAGAGCCCCAGAGAGAACTGTGTCTATATCACATTTGATTAAAGTGCTGGCTAATAAGCTGTAAACACACTTGGCAGATGTCTGACTCATACACTATTGGACGCCTGACAACTTTACAGCCTAGAAAAAAAAATACAGTGGGCTCTTGGGGCAAGAGTGAGTCTTTTGCCAATGAGCTACCCTGAGCACACTGGGGAGACTCTGGAGCTGCTTTCTCTAACCTGCTGATCCTGTGGCTATATGAGTCAATTTATTCCCTGTGGTGAGTATAAAGGATGGAAAAATAAATGTTATGTTAATTGTAGACTATGTTTTTCTTTTGTGTAGGAGATAGAAGACCTGAGTTTGAGTCCAGGATCTTCTGCTTATGAGTTGTGTGACCCTCAGGAAATCATTATCTTCGGCCTCCTCATTTATAAAAATGGGGATAAAAATTCTTCTGCTGCCTAATTCACAGAGCTATTGTGAGATAAGAAGAGAGAATAGACTTATAGTGATGGTGGGGAGAGGGCTTTGGTATTTAGTTCTCCTCTGGCTCACCTGATATATGAGGGGATATTCAATACCCTCAATTCAATAATTACAGAGGGCCTGGACTTCTCCATTTACTCAATCAAAGGTATGAACTAGTTGTAAATAAGACCTTGACCTCTCTATTGAATCAATCAGATATTTGAACTAAAATTGAAAAAAGTCATTGAACAAATTAGAAAGACTAAAGGCCATTAGATTAAGGGAAATGACAACATACAGAAAGTATCTTTGGATTGGCTGAAGAAACTTGATCATGACTTCTGTATAAAATAATAGATCAGTTTGAAACCCAGGAAATTACAGTGTAGAGTCAGGAGAGAGCAGTTCCAACCAAGTTCCTTGAATTGGAATTGCCTGGAGGAAAAGGAAAAGGAGGAGGAGGAGATGAGCTTCCATTTTCCATCTCTCATCTCTATTCTTTGACTAGAGAATTACAGGTATTCCTTCCCCATCACAACTTTCCTCGTAGCAGATAAATTTTGGATCATGATAAAAAATTAAATTGGAATTTTTGGGGAATTTTGTGAAGTCATAGATGACATACAAAGGCCAGCGGCTAACATAGAAAAGGTTTAAAAACTCAGAAATTAATAAAGTATATGCATAGTCTAATATAATAGCAACATATCTTATCTTTTAATTTCATAAATATACATAGTAAACATTCCATAAAAAATCAGACCTTCTCTGGCAAGAAGGGAGGGCCAAAATTTGCATGGAGATTTTCTAGATTATGAGGGTGCTGTGCCCTAACTCCCACAATGTGGGATACCTGTACTCTCTGAGCTTTGGAGGGTTAGAGGATTTGGACTTCTCATCCATATCCTAGCAGTCTCTCTTGGAGGACAGTGTCTAGAAGATGCGCTCACATCAGGAATTGAGAATAACCTTGGCACACTGAGGGAAGGCAGCCTCAGGACTCTGAAAGAATCCCAGCCCAAAGCTACATCATAACTAAAGAGAATATCTTGAAACCTGTAGCAAAAGTTTTCTATGACCTATGAGTTATCCTCCTTATCACATATGCTCTGAACTTTTAGTTCACTTTTCTCTGGATTGTGTACTTATATGAGAGTGTGTCATTGCCTTTTGGGGAGGATGTTTTGTGCCAACTGTTCTTATTAAAATACTACAATTAATTTTGTTGTGGTTTAGTTGTCTCAGTTATGCTTGATTCTTTGTGACCCCATTTGGGTTTTTTTGGCAAAATATACTGGAATAGTTTGCCATTTTCTTCTCCAGATCATTTTATAGATAAAGAAACTTAGAAAAACAGGGTAAAGTGGCTTGCCCAGGATCATATAGCTAGTAAGTGTCTGAGGCCAGACTTGAACTCAGGAAGAGTCTTCCTGAATCTAGATCTCTATTCACTGTAATACCTAGCTATTCTTACTTTAATCAATAATCTCTTCCTAAGAGCTAAATCAATTTGAATCATCAACTAATGTCAACTGATAATCAATGAAAGGAAGTCCATTGGTGGAGGTTAATGAGCATTAGAATATTAGAAAGACACTCAATATTTCATAGTCTACTTCTAGAGTTTTGAGGGGAAATAGCAACTTCCTTCTGGGGACCCAATTTACTAGTAGTATAAGCAAGAGTTGTGCTAGTAATCTCAGATAGTAACCTACAGATGTGATCCCAGAAAGTAAGAGCCATATAAATGTTCAAAGAAAATTTGAGAAATGATATAACTCCATTACCCATCCAGTCCATTTCAAATAATAGCTAGCTAATAATAGCTAACATTTATATAGTATGTTAAGTTTTGTAAAGTGTTTTATTCAAATTACCTCATTGGATCCTCACAACAACTCTGGGAGATACGTGCTATTATTATCCCCATTCTATAGTTGAGGAAGCTGAGTCTGAGTGAGATTAAGTGAATTGATGAGAGTCATAGTCAAAAGTCTTGTTGACTCTAAGTCCAGTGCACTACGATCTAGTTCCATGATGGGAGAGACTTTTCCTCTTCATAGAAGTAACTTCTCTTTGGTCACTTGTTCCAACCCTGGACAATGACTCATAAGAGTGAAGTTGTTTTATCTAAAGAGATCACAGATCCATGGAAACATGGAAATTTTTATCAGTAAATATCATATCCTTTGCTTAGTCATTGTGAATCTTAAAATTGCTCAGGCTCAACTTCAGAAGATTTGATTAAGCTATTCCTCATTTTTAACAATGGAGGTACTTAATCACGAATGTATTGAGAACTTTTAAAGTTACTCCACCCTACTCAGACAGTGCCTTAGGGGAAGATAAAGTTGAAAACTCCTGATTGAACAATGAAAAGTCCATAACTCATACTTATAGTGAAGCAAAAAACTTAAGCTCGGTCTATTTTTAGATCTAATACAAAAAGGTGCTCAGTACCTATAAAGGTTAAATTAGTACCTAAAAGGTCATGCAACTTACAAAAGGCAAGCTTAACAAAAGAGGTATGAAGTACTCAATAGATTTAATCTAACCAGAGAAGGTGAGAACAAAAGAAGATGAGAACTAAGAATGGACAGTCCTGGGAAAAAGCATCTACTGTGATTGGTAGACATGAAAATTTAGAGGAGGTGACAAAAGAGAAAATTTCTTTAAAAGGAAGGGACTTATCGAGTTGGAGTTTTTTTTGTTTTTGTTTTTGTTTTTTTTTTGGATTGGAAGTCAGTTGGAGTTGGAGTTTGGAGGTTTGGAGCTTGCTTGAAGATGATCTTGTGGTGAGTGATAAAGACTGACTCACTCTCCCTTAGTCTCAGGCCTAGGACATTTGGCCTAGCCCCTTTCTGCTATTCTCTCTCTCTCTCTCTCTCTCTCTCTCTCTCTCTCTCTCTCTCTCTCTCTCTCTCTCTCTCTCTCTCTCTCTCTCCTTTCCTTAATTCCTTCATTTGTATTAATTAAAATCTCCATAAAACCCAGCTGACTTGGGTATTTTCATATTTGGGAATTTCCCCATGGTGACCACTTAATTTTAGATTTTTAAATCAAGACACTAAAAATTATCTTTACAGTTTGGCCGAAATCTTTACAGTTTTGGCAATTCACAGTCTTGGCAAACCACATTTTCACAGTTACATCCTGTAATTCCTTCTAGTGATATGGAGGTGACCCCAATTTGTCCAAAGCTAAGCCAATGGAACACAAGCTCTGACAGATCATACCAAGTGTAAAGATGGGATTAACTCTCCCCTATTTATTCTTTAGATTTTAGCCACCAGAAATGTATACACCCCCACTTAATCTTTAAGTGGGGGTGGGTGGGGAGGTCTATGACCTATATGTACTAGGGAGTGACAAATCAAAAACAACTGATTGCCCCCTGGGCAATCTGAAGCAAAGTTAAAGCTGCCATTGGTCCACATAAAAAGTGGAAGGAAGGTACAGGAAGTAATGCAAAGAACTCTCTTTAAAAATGGTGGTTACTTCCTGTGACTAGCTTTTTCCCCCTTTGAACTTGGCCTTGGAGACGCTCCACTTGAACTGCAGACTGCTTTCCTTTGGACTGCTATGTGGGTGAGATAAAAAGCCTGACTCCCTTTCCTAGTTTTTCTGGAGGGACTAGCCTCTGAAGAGGCCCCTCATCTTGGGGAAGCCTCATGGCTAGAACCCTTGTTTAATTTACCTCTGGACCCCACCTTTGCTGGAACCTCTGAAGCCCTGCCTGGTTTGAACCAGGCCAGAGTAATTCTCTCTCTCTCTCTCTCTCTCTCTCTCTCTCTCTCTCTCTCTCTCTCTCTCTCTCTCTCTCTCTCTCTCTCTCTCTCTCTCTCTTCCCTCGCTTTCACTCTTTCTATTTGTAAATAAACTACCATAAAAGTCATTCTGACTTGAGTAATTATTTTCGGCAACCACACTCATATATTCAGTCCAACCATAATTTTACCCTTTACATAAGTTCAGAAATTATTTCCTCCTAAACCTGCCCCACTTTCACTATTTTTGCCTCTGATACCACAATTCATCTAGTTTTCCATGGGATTATCTTTGACCCCTCTTTCTTTTCCACCTCTCATATCCAATAACATGCCAATTCTCCTTGATCATATGTACCTCTGGGGATATCTGTTATACTGATTTCCTCATTTCTATTCCTATGACTACTCACCAGGTGAGTGAGATTGATATAGAAAGTGTTAGGGCCCTGGTTTTTAGGAAAGGCTGTGATACGTGGTGATTGGGAAATTTTATTTCTTGAGGTCATATGAGGAATAAGAAGTTTGCTAGGCAAAGAATAGGAGAGGCTTGGGGACATGGGACAAAGCATTAGTAACTTGCCCTTGGTTGAAAAATATTGTACCATGTTTTCAGTGGGGGTGGGGTGTGGGAAGGGAGAAATGGCTTTCCTCATGAATCCATATATAAATAGTGTTGGACCTAAAGAGTATGGCATGATTTTTTGAGACTTAGCCTGGCAGATTATATCACCTAAGCTGGCTGTGTATTCCTCTCTCTAAAGTGTAATGCTTGTTGGTGGGCAGGGAGGTTATTCAGTGGGGTCAGGCTATCCTATGATAAACTGTCCTATGCCAGAGATAGTAAGGAATTCTTCCTGATGCCACTCTCAGGCTGGATGCTCAATGAACTTCATACTATAGCAAAAACAAAGGAAGGAAACAAGCACCTACCATAAGCCAGGTATTGTACTAAGCACTTTACAAATATTATGTTATTTAATACTCATAATAGCTGTGGGAGGAAAGGGGTTATTACGATCCCCATTCAAAGCTGAGGAAATTGAGGTTAAATGATTTCCCCAGGGTCACAGAGCTAGTAAGCATCTGAGGTCAGATTTGAATTTAGGTTCTTCTGATTCCAGGCTCAGTGCTCTATCTACTGTACCACTTAGGTGCCTGAGTTGATTTGAGCTGAATTTGATTTCAATAGACCTAGATTGAATTCTGGCACTGCTCTTGTGAGTAATAGAACTAATATGGAACCTAAAGTCAGAATACCTGGACTCAAACCCCAATTCTGCCACTCGCTGGTTCTTAATCACTTAATCTCTCCAAGTCTGAGTTTCCTCAGCTTTACAGGTGAGATTCTTAATTCAGGGTCCATGAATTTAAAAAAAAAGCTCTTTGATAACTATTTCAATGTAATTGCCTTCTTTTATAATCCTATGCCTTTAAAAACATTATTCTGAGAATTGGCCCAAGAGTCCCACATAATACAAAAAAGTTAAGAACTCCTGGACTAAATGATCTTTAAGATCTTTTCAAAATCTGAATCTATGATCTTATGATCTAGGAATATTGTTGAATAGACACCTTTCATTCTTACTATTCTAGAATTCTCTTTTGGCTTCTATGCTAAATCTTCATACAAGGAGAATATGGCCTAATTCAGTTTCACTTATCCAGGTATGTAGGCCTGATTTTCAAAGTCTTAAGTCAAGAGCAACATCAGTCTACAAAATAGAGAACTCTGTAGGAAACCAAAACCAGGGTTACATTTTTAGATGATTCCCATTCACCTCTCCCCGGTTCCCTTCCAGGAGGTCTTAGAATAATCAACAGGCAGATTTAACCTCCATCTAGTTAGAGCTCTGCAATAGCCAAGAGGCCAACAATGGTCAGGAGAGGGCTATTGTAGTTTACTTAAAGACCCATATGCATTTAGTGTAATATGAATAATTTATTAAGTTTAGGTATAACATTTCCCCACTCACACTGTGGAAACTTCAAATTCCCTAAAACTCTAGAGTATTTCAATGGTGCTTTTAAAATAGAGAACATAAATAAACATGTAAAATTCCAGTGTTCCAAGCCAGCATTGCTGACTGCCTGAGATAAGTATGTGGCTGAATTCACTTCCCTAGTCACTTGGCAGCCAACTGTAGCTATTGTACAGTCTAAGGAGGTAGAGCTACACCTGTCATTTATCTCATGTGTCATACCTAACCATCTTTTAAAGCCCATCTCAATGACATTTCCTTAGGGAAGCCTTCTCTATTCTCCTCCATTATTTATGAACCAAACCCCAACCTCACACTGCAATTTGCTTATATTCCCTTTATGCGCTTTTTGTGAAAAGAAGAAACAGGGTGATGAAGTAGAAATATTAAGAATCTTAAGATTGAGGGTAGGGAGGAAAATTACCACTCCAACCTAGAATTTATTAGGAAGAAGTAAAGAAAAATCCAGGCACACTATGTCCTGTGCCCTGGAGGTCTGGAGAGCAGATTTAAAAGACTTCAAAAAAAGGATAAGTAGAATCTCTTGTTAGAAATTCTACAGGGAAAATCAGTCCAGATATATGAGAAGCTCTCAAAGACAAAATTCTGAATCAATTGATAAGCTCTTATTAGGCATCTACTATGTGCCTATCCTAGTAGGCACTAGAGATACAAAGATAAAAATGAAACATCCTTGCCTACAAGGAGCTTACATTTTGAAGACATGAAGATAACCACTTGCTAGGTGTGCTGAAGAAGGGATTTTTGTTTATGTATGGGTTGGACTGATAATTAGCATCTGAGGTCCCCTCCAACTCTGAAATTCTGTGACAAGATGATTAATTTTGAGCTGGAGATCAGTCATTAGTTCTTTTAATCCAACTAGTCTGCTCTCTGATATGCCTTATAGGCTCTAGGAGATAGCAGAGATTTTTTTGAAGCTTCCACTATTCTGGTTTAAAATATGTTTATGATAGATTAGCAGGAGTTTGAAGTGATAGGGGTGGATATGACTAAGTAGAGATCAAGGATAAAAGTCTTCTGTCCAAGGTACCTGTGTTGGTACTTTAGCAATATGAAGGCATCTTTTCCATTGGGGTGGAAAGCAATTGAATTATATCCTTTACTGTCCACTCGCCATATTTACCTAAGTGCTTGCATTCCTTCACTTTGGAAATTATTGCTCTTCTGGTCCCCAGACTCACCCTGTTTTGGTATGTCCTCAGGCTTGGGTTGGGCTGATGACAAAAGAAGTCCCTTCTGACTGCCTCTGGGATGTTGGGATTCTTCAAACTATTTGCAAGTTATTCATTTAGCACAGCACTGAAATGAACAATGGTAAAATTTCTGTTTGGGCTTTTTCTTTCAATCAATATTTTAAAATTCAATTTAATTTTAATCTAATTTTTTCTAATCGAATCTAATTTTTAATTGAAGGTTTTTACACATTGTTGTTCAGTCATTTCAATTGGGTCCTACTCTTCACAATCCTATTTGTTTTTTGTTTTTTTTTGTTGTTTTTTTTTTGGTAAAGATAATGGTGCGATTGCTAAATAATTGTTAGTCTTTCCTTCCTACTAAAGTATAGCAAGGCAGAGAGAGAACCAGTTTCAGAGGCAAGAAAATCGAGTTTCAAGCCCTGTCTCAGACACATACTTCACTGCAGTCCCATGCAAATCTCTCAGCTTCTCAGTGCTCTGGGCAACTTCTTTTAAATTGGTTTTTAAAATTTTTATTTAATTAATTAATTTAGAGTATTTTCCCAAGGTTACAAAAATCATGTTCTTACCCTCCCCCCCCAACCCTCCTCCTATAGCCCATGTACAATTCCACTGGGTTTTACATGTGTAAAATAGATTGTGAAGATTGGGTTTAGCTATCTCCTGATTGTAACAATAAAGGTACTTAGTTCTTCCTTGATAGTGAAGATAAAATTGTAATCCCTGGTCTATTTTTAGATTTTAATTCCCAAAGTGTTAACTCAGTATTTTAAGTAGATTTACCCATTTTAATCACAAAAAGGTGCAAACTAGTCACAAAAAGGTGTGAATACTCATTTCATATATTGAGTGGGAGGTCTGTGACCCATTTGTAAAAGAATGGGCTGTCCTGGAGAGGAGCATCTGCTGTGATTGGTAGATGTAAAATTTAGGGGAGGTGACAGAAGAGAAAATGGTCTTTAAATAGAGGAAACAGAGGCACACAATAGATCAATTGATAGAGAGATCTTCAGTCACTCGGAGTTGGACTGGATAGAACAGTCACTTGGGCTAGGAGTGAAGAAGAGTCACTTGGAGGAAAAAATGGAAGACAGACACTTGAGGAGAGACAGGAAAACAGACACTCAGACTTGGAGTGAAGACATTTGGCTGTGGAATTGGACCCCTGGAGGAGCTCCTGCAGGAGACCTCAGATTGCTTTCTTTTTAGATGGTCACTGTGGTGAGTGTAAAGGCTGACTTAGTTTCCTTGCCCTTTCTGGAGGTGTGAGCCTCCAAGAAAGGCCCATCCTCCTGACACTCCTTTCCCATGGTTGAGGCTTAGAATTTCTACCTGGCTCTGAGGAAGCCAGAGCTCACTCGCTCTCTCTCTCTTTCTCTCTCTCTCTCTCTCCCCCCCTTTTCTCTTTTCTTCCTTCATTAATATCTTCCCCCTATTGTAAAAATTCCATTTTCTTGAGTAATTCATTTTGGGATTTAGAAATTAAATCCCTGGTGGCCACAAATAATATATTAAGTCCAATCAAATTTAATATATTCAATTCCAACCACAATAAATTTAACAAGGTCAAGACCTATTTCCATATTATTAATATTTGTACCCCAACCATATCCCCATCGACCCATGTGATGAAGCAGTGGTTTTTCTTCCGTGTTTCTACTCCCATAGTTCTTCCTCTGAATGTGGATAGTGTTCTTTCTCATATGTCCTTCAGAATTGTCCTGGATCATTACATTGCTGCTAGTAGAGAAGTCTATTATGTTCGATTATACCACAATGTATCTATCTCTGGGTATAATGTTCTCCTGGTTCTGCTCCTCTCACTCTGCATCAATTCCTGGAGGTCATTCCAGTTCACATGGAACTCCTCTAGTTCATTATTACTTTCAGCACAATAGTATTCCATCACCAACATATACCACAATTTGTTCAGCCATTCCCCAATTGAAGGGCATCCCCTCATTTTCCAATTTTTGGCCACCACAAAGAGTGCAGCTATGAATATTCTTGTACAGTCTTTTTCCTTATTGTCTCTTTGGGGTACAAATCCAGCAATGCTATGGCTGGATCTAGGCAACTCATTTTTTTAACACTTACCTTCTATCTTAGAATCAACATTATACATTGGTTCTAAGTGAGGGTTATTCACTGAAAGGTTATAATTGATCTTGAGAGAGCTGCTACTAATGTATACATGAGTGAGGAAAGGTAGGAGTCAAGGTGGAATGACTCCTGTTGCACTCTCACTCTCTTCTACCTGGGCTGTGAAAACAGAGGAATATCTCTGGGAAATGGGGATCCTGAGTGATAAGTCTATGCTAGGGTGTTAGAGGGAGGTCTCCCTTATTAGATGATGTTGGGGGTACCCCAAATACCCAAGCACAAATTGCCCAGAGAGACAAGCCTCTCCCTTGTTGGCTGACCCAGTGGGGTGAGGGTGTCTCACCAGCACTCTAAGATGGCTAGTCAGTAGCCTCATAAAATTGGTTTCCTCAAAACTTCTCAGATAAAATCCCTTTCTTCCAATCTGACTGTGGTTTAAGAAAATCTTTAATAAACTCAAGGTATTTGAAAGTGGGGGGTTGGTTTGAGGTTAAGAGGTGTCCCTATATCTAAACCCTTCAAGGTCATCCTTTCTGGTAGCTTTAGGGCAACCAAGAAATTCTCCCCTTCCCAGTTATCTTATCATCTAAATTAAGGCGCTAAAGGGTCAGGACAGGGAAAAGCAGGTGCTGTAGGGGTTTGGGGAGGCTTGGCTCAAAGGCCATTGAGTCAGAAGCCCCATGGGTCCAGCAAGACCAAAATCTATCTTCAGAAGTTGAGGACAATGATAGGTAACAGAAAGTCATAAGCTAAGAAGCTTCAAGGTTGGTTTTCAGGGCTGATCTCTCTGTTGGCCTTTGGGTGGTCTCGAGCAATGCAAGAAACCTCCTTTCACTCTTGATCTTCATCCTAAAAGCCCCTCCTCCTTGTAGGATTCCTCCTAGGACCCCCTCCTTCAGGTTCTTTTCCCAGCTTCCTCTACTATTTGATTCCAATGGTCTTCGCCTGTCAGTCAAACTCCACATTTCATCCTTCTCCCTTGCATCCTGCTGTTACATAAGACAGAAGAGCAATAAGAGCTAGGTAAAGTTAAATGACTTGCCCAGTGTCACACAGATAAGATGTATCTGAGGTCATATTTGAATTCGGGACCTCCTGTCTCTAGGGCTACCTCTCTATCCACTGAACTAATTAGCTACCCTATCTTGGCAACTCTTTAACACTATAAATGGTAGTCAGGATGGGGTAGAATCAGTTAAATTTTAAGTGTGAACATTTAGATTTTGAAAATGATAAACTCTTCTAATCAAGGCTTGATTTATTGTTTTGTTGATTGCCCAGACTTAAGAAAGTGATGGAGAAAATGATAATAATAAGGATGAAATTTAATGCATTTATTCCTCTAGAGAGCTAGTTGTTAAACATTTGCCAATGCATCCAGCAGGGAAGCTCCTGACCTGCATAGGTAAAGAAAGTTTCCTAACCTAGAAGTTCCCTATACCAAGGAAGTCTGAGGTCTAGTCCTATCTCTTCCTAGTTAGAAGAGATTGGTGAGGGAGCATATTCCCTCTATGTTAGTGCCCGGGAGTCTCTATTCATTCCATGCTGGTTGTGGCTTTGTTCACAGGTCCATAAACTTATAGCTACTATTTCCTTTGTCTATGCCCACCCACAGGCATATGCTAATAGAATGTGCATGTGTGTGCGTGTATGTGTGTGTGTGTGTGTGTGTGTGTGTGTGTGTGTGTATTGATAGTGAGGGTGGTGGAAAGAAAACAAAATTAAGCTCATTTTTTAAGCTCTGGAGGCCACAGACCAGAAGCCAGATATATCATTATTATGGTGCCTTTATTCATCAGCTCTCAGGGCCCAAGGAAAGAAATTGGGCAGGTGTAAAAATGAGATTAGGATGGAAGTAGCTCTAGCTGCACTGAGGAAGTAAAGTGTTAGGCATCTGGGTCTAATAAAAATACTAGAGAAGAACAACAATGTAAAGGATGGAGGGACCCTTTTCATAATGGGGAATTTAGATGTAGAGGAGGCAGCAGAACTGAGAACTTCAAATGAAAAATTATTCGGCTGAGTCCTCATGTGAGTGAAAGTAGGAGATGATGAATCTAGGGAAAAGTGATATAAGATGAGAAGAAGGTGGTTACTTGGATAATATAGTTTTCTATCCAGGAGTGATCGTAGGCAATATTGGCACTTCCAATTCCCTGCCAAGTGTCCCTTCTGGCTTTTTCATCTGTCAGATTCACTCTATTAAGTTACTCAGTGTTACCTTCTATGAGGGTTTGAGAGGGCTGGGAGCGGACCAGGGAGGTTTATTCTGATTCATACTTTACCTGTTGGGGTCCAGGTTAAGTGGGAGATGGCATGGAGAAGTAGAAAAAGGTTTTGGGTTTGAAGTTTGAGGGCCAGGGTTCAAATCCTACCTTTCTTACTCATGTGATCTTGAACAAGTTGATTAACCTTTTTGGATCCCACTTCCCCCTATATAAAATTATATTTTGACTAGATGGTTTCTAAAGGTCCCTTCCAACTAAAACCTGTGATGATTTCATTTTCCATCAAAATGCAGCTGCCTTCTCCTAATTAAATCAATTTTATAGACTGTTCAGCTAGAGAAGTTTTATTTTCCCAGTGACATGTTGAGTAAAAATATTTGTAAGTAAAATGTTTAAGAACACTTGAAGCAAGAGAGGCTTTGGGGATAGCCTTCAGGAAAGCTCAACAAGGGTGAAATCAACTTGACAAGTTTCTGACCTCAGCCAAAATATGTGTGCAAAGAAAGGAAATGGGTCATGTTGGGAAGATCAATTACTTCCCCACAATATTAAATTTCTAGCATGTGTCCAACTGTTGCTCAGTTTCTCTTCCTGAGAAGGACTGACTAACAACATCCATTTCAGTCTGATTTAAACATCTGATTGTTCAATTTTCAGGCTGATCATCAAGCTTCCTTCTGAAGCAATATGTATCTGTGCCTCTGGACTAGAAACTAGAAGTTTCAAAGCTGTTGCCTCCCTTCCTCCTCCATCCTCCAGTTAATTTGGGATGGAAGGATATTTGCTAATTACTGGGGCTCCAGAGAAAAGACATTTTCTTTTTGCAATTTGCTCTTGGGTAAAAGACAAAACATACAAACAGCTCATCTTACTCAGAAGTACAAATAATTCCATCTGTTCGATTTGCAAAGGAAAAGTTGGATTCTGTCTGCTCACAACCTGGGAAATAGTTTATTTCTTTTATAAATTTCCCCTCCTCATTAAACCCCTTTACTACTGTGGTGCCTCATTAGGCTTGGAGGTAGCTATGGGTTCTATAATAATAATAAACACAAACATTTATGTAATGTTTTAAGGTTTGTAAAGCACTTTAAAATATTATCTCATTTGATATTCAACATTTGAACAGCCCTAGGAGGTAGATGTTATTATTATACCCACTTTACTTCTGAGGAAAAGAAGACAATGCCACTGAAACATAATCTCTGGCAGGTTCTAAAATGCTGAAAACAACCACGTATGAGATTGATGTTCATCATCTGAGGACTAGACTAAGCTTAGAGAGAATAGTTCAGTTCATGAACCTTTTATTAAGCATGTGCCTGTCAAGTAAGTAATGGAGCATGCAGAGACAAAAACGAAAACAATACCTGCCTTCAGAGAGCTTTTGCAGGGGCAGGACTCCGACTTGAACATAGATAAGTAAATTTTATCTATCTAACTATCTATCTATCTATCTATCTATCTATCTGTCTGTCTGTCTGTCTGTCTGTCTGTCTGTCTCTGTCTGTCTGTCTGTCTATCTATCTGTCTATCTATCTATCTATCTATCTATCTATCTATCTATCTGTCTGTCTGTCTGTCTGTCTGTCTCTGTCTGTCTGTCTGTCTGTCTGTCTATCTATCTGTCTATCTATCTGTCTGTCTGTCTGTCTGTCTATCTATCTATCCATCTATCTATGTATCTATCCATCCATCTATATATCTACAAAAAAGTAGGAGGAGATATTTTCTTACATATTTTTGGGGATCAAGCTTGTTCATTATAATTTTTGCAACCTTTATTTTTAATTGTTCTGTGGTGGTAATTCTTTCCATTTGCAGTCATTGTGTATATTGTTTTCTTGGCTCTATTTACTTCACTTTGTGCCAGCTTATATGTCTTCCCATTATTCTCTTATATTCATCATGCTGACAATTTCTTACAGCCCAGTAATATGCCATTATATTTGTGTACCATAATTTGTTTAGTCATTGCCCAATTGGTGGCCATTTACTTTGTTCCCAATTCTTTCTAACCTCAAGAAGTGTAGCTATAAATATTTTAGTATATATAGAGCCTTTCTCTTGATCAAGATTTCCTTGGGGAAGCAGTGAAATCTCTGAGTCAAAGGATCTAGACATTTTAGTTCTGTTGGTAGATTTTTATTTGCCATCCAAAGACCAGCTTAAGTAACTTCTGAGAGTCTCCTCACCACTTTGGCCATAAGAGAATAATGTTTGGCACTATCTTTCAAGTCAAAATTTACAAGAGAAGGACATGGCAAACTACTCTAGTATCTTTGCCAAGAAAATCTTGTAGACAATATTGGTGTGTTATGGTCCACAGGGCTGAAAAAAGTCAGAACAACAACACAAAGTGAAAGAGAACCTATGAGCTGCCTTTATCAAATATGGCATATCCCAAAGAGCGGGTCAGGTCACCCATAGAAAGGAAAATTTTACTTTGAATTGTTCCAGCTTTCTAGCTGGAACTGATGGATAACTTTATTCTAAGGCAATGGAGATAAATGATTTGTTTATTTGTTTGTTTTAACCTAGATATATAATTTCACCAGGGCACCTTCAGATAATGATCTGACAGAGAACTTTCCAAGAGAAACAACGACCACAGTCTCAAATCTGAGAAGGCTTTTACTTTTGATCTTAAACATGTTGAGTTGCTTGCAAAATATCCCCAACCATACATCCCCAAGTCATATAAAGAATACTGGGCCTGGTTTCAGAAAATTTGGGCTCATGTGCCATCCCTGATGTTTATAAGTTTTGTGCCTGAAGACAAATCTCTGGACTTTTTCTGATCATCTTCATCTGTAAAATGGAGATTACAAAACTTTGTGTTATTTATCTCACGGAATTAGTATGAACATAATAAGATTGTAAAGTATAACAAAAATAAACCTATTATAATTCCTGTTTCATATTCCTGGAGGGATAATGCACAATTGGGCATGCAGTCTTGGGGTCCTTCTAAAGCACAAAACCAAGAATAATGAATTATAACTTAAAAAAATTACCAATTTTTTTGCTTTTATATTGCCAAAATTTCCCTATGTGTTCCTTCTCATCTCCTTCCCAGGGAATCATTCCATAAAAAATGGAATTTTCTTTTAAAAGAAAAAGGAAAGAAAAAACAATTAGAAAACTGATTGATACATGGGAAGAAATATCTGAAAATATATGCAATAATCCTCACCCATGAACCTCCTAGTTCTACACAGTAATGGGAGGATATATCTTTTGTGAACTATACATTATTAAAAATTTGAGAGTTCTTTTTTATGCTTCCCACTTAATTTTCCTTCCTTTTAAAAAAAGCTCTTTCCTTCTGTCTTAGAATAAATATTAAGTATTGATTTTAAGGCAGAAGAGCAGTAAGGGCTAGGCAACTGGAGTTAAGGGATTTGCTCAGGGTGGCACATCTAGGAAGTATCTGAGGCCGAATTCGAATCCAGGACCTTTCCTGACTCTCAATCCACTAAGCCATCTAGCTCCCTCTCTCCACTTAGTTTTATTGAAGTCCTTTCTAATATCACTGAACTTAGATTGCTTGCTAGTCAATGACTGATGATGTGGACCTTTGAGAAGAGGGTAGGGACAGCAGCAGTAGGTCTTTGTAAAACCATGTTTCCTCTGCTTTCATGACTTTTTTCTTTCTGACCAGGAAGAAGAATGGTATTTAAGGTTTCTGCTACTTCCCAAGCTTCCTCCAGAGTTTTAAAGTGCTATACCCTTGGCTATAATGAGGATTTCTATTTAGCTAGAAATATTAAAATGGAAAAAAGGGCTCTTAGCTTTTTTGGTGAAATTTTCCAAGTTCGAAAAATAAAGCAATCTCAATTCATCTTTTTTCATCTCTACCTTGAAGTTAAAATAGCCTATTCCATCTCTTTCCTTTACATCTGAGGCAAGTGCTAAAAGGCACAGCCTAGTCCATGGGCTGCTTTAAGAGTCTGGGAGTAATGGATTCCTAATCAAAGGCCTATTTGATCATCTCCCACATTGGCTCACACCTGATGCAATTCTTCTGCTCAATCTAGGGCTCAAGGCTAAGGACAAGAGAAGACAAGGTGGGGGGCAGACGACAGAGCCTCCATCTATGTTGTGGGAGCCAAGTTTGTATTAATCATAAGAGCAGAGTGTTTTTGTATGTGGCAATATAGGGTCATGGATTTAGGATTAAAAGGGACCCTGGAGATGTTCTAGTCTTCTTTCATCTTATAGTTGAGGGAACCAAGGTCTAGGTAGCAAGTAGTGGAGCAGAGCAGGCTTCCAATTTTTGTCTTCTGACTCCAAATTCTCTCTCTCTCTCTCTCTCTTTCTCTCTCTCTCTCTCTCTCTCTCTCTCTCTCTCTCTCTCTCTCTCTCTCTCTCTCTCTCTCTCTCTGTGTTTTATGTGTCTCAATATAAGATAAAAGACAGCACACACACATGTGCACATACAACCATACACATGAGAGAAGTCAACAAGTGTTAGCATCTTCTGTGTATCTAGCCTTGTGCAAGGTGCTGGGGAGACACACACAAAAAAGGAATAAAAAGATCCCTTGTGTTCAGAGACATCAATTTCAGGCATAAATCATGCCCCTCCCCAAGACCTCATTTCACAAAGCAGGTAGAAGCCAACAAAGCAGCAGCATGTTGTCAAACATTGTTGTGTAAATTATAAATCAAATAAGCAAATATAGATTGCCTTCTACGTGTAAATTCTGTGTTTGGTACCTGGAGATTTGGAGGGAAAGGTCCACAAAGCAAGTAACCCACTCACAGAGCATTAGGAATTGCCTGGAAAGAAAACTAGAATAGAAATTTAATCAAAACTTAATGCTATGGGAATAGCCACAGATGTGGGTGGATGCTCGATTTGACCTGACAATCACTCAGAATTCCATGGATGGCGGAGGGCAGATTCTTGGAAGGGGATGGCCTGGAGTGGGAGATTTTAGGTAATGCCAAGCATTTGCTCAATCCTGTGCACTGCTGTTTTATTATTTTATCAAAAGATGTACTTGGAAACTCCTGTAATCCTGTATGAATTGCTGAGTTTAGAGTTATTAATGAGGCCAGGCATCTGTCTCCAATGATTGGTCTCCCACAAACCACTGTACCTTTAGTAATGAAGACTGGTTAGAACCATTCCCTCCCTCTGCCAGTGGTGGACAAAGAATAAGAGTGGCTGGTAAATCCATTAAGAATAACTACATATGAAAGAAAGTGTATAATCCAGCATCTTCTCATCTGATGTTCTTATCACTGGAATAACCAAAGTAGTGAAGGTTTTTTTCTTTTTCTTTTAACAATTTGAAACTTGACAACAAACATCAAAACAAACTATATCTAGAAGGCAGCTAGGTGGTACAGTGGATTGAGAGCCAGGCTTAGAGAAGGGAGGTCTTGGGTTCAAATGTAGCCTGAGATTTCCTAGCTGGTACTAGTCCAGTACTGATTCTAAAATAGAGGGAAAGGGTTTTTAAAACAACAACTACATTTGCTTGGCACCTATTTACATTTAAATTAATTTCAACTCCTAAACTGTCAGAATAGTTTTCAATCATACTAAGTTCCCATAATATTCTTTGTTCATTTGTTATAATTCAATTTTTCTCATATGACTACAATATCCTTTAAGTTCTGTTACTCTCACTTACTCATTTTTCATATATATTTTATATTTATAGCTTTCTTATTATATTCTTCATATTTGTTTGTCTTAATTGCATTATAATACTTCACTCAAGTTCTCAAATGGATCTCATCAATTTGGATATTTCCTCATGTTGAATATCCAACCATATCTGACTCCCCATCTGAGGTGATTTTATATGCATTCTCCTACAAGCTCAATGTAGCATTTCTACCTAGGATTCTGGGGTTTTCCTGGCCTTCTCTAGGCCTCAAGAGAACACCAGAGTAGCTCACAGTCTGTTTATCACTCTAACCTGGGGATCATTCTTTCTGTTTTGTAAAAGTGTTTTCCCCCCAGATTACACATTAATACAATTTTCTTATTTTTTAGCTTTTTAAAAAATCAAATGTAGAAAAATTGAAAAAAAGTAAATGTAGAAATAATTTTTGACAACTCTTTTATGACATTTTGTGATTCAAGTTTTATTCTTTCCTCTTCCTCACCCCCCAGGTGGTAAATTGTCTGATATGTTATACCAGTACTTTCATGCAATACATATTTCCATATTCCTTGTGCTATTAAAGAAGACATATCATACATACAATAAAAGAGTCATTAGGGGAAAGAAGTGAAAGATGAAATACTTTGATCTGCAATAAGACTCCAATAGTTCCTTCTTTGACTCTGGATAGCATTTTTTTTATCATGAATCCTTTGGGGTTATCTTGTTTTCATAATAATAATTTAGTTCTTCACAGCTGAACACTGTACAATGTTCCTATTACTGTATCCGCTGTCCTGGAGTCCTGTTTTAATCACACATTTCCTTAATGACATCTTTTATTCTCTTTTTTCTTCTCCTGTCGTTATGTTACTTCTATGTTTGCATGCCCACCTTTCCATTGCCCTCTGAGGGACACTGATTTTTAATTCTTTAGAGGCAATAATATTTTGTGACTTGAATTCATGCAACACCATTTGGAAACTATTAACATAAAAATATGGGATTTTGTTTCATGGAGAAGTTTGGAGTCATTAAAGGAGTTTGGCAATTTTTCAAAGGCAATCCAATTCATTCTCCTTCTTTTGTTTAATTCTGGGTCCAGCCTATCTATTTTCACTCTCTTTCCAAGAGATATATTCTGGTGGATGAATTCTACATGTCGTCCACCTAATTAAATGTCATCATCTTTATACTCTTGGTTTTTCCTGTACGGATGGTTATGCCAAGCTCTTTTGAGTTGTTTTGAATTTCATCTAGGAAATTCTACAATGGTTCATGGCTTGTTGCATTGAGTATAATGTTGTTACCTGTAAACAAGGTCATCTAGGAACTTCATTACCTATATAGGATCCCTCTTCAAGTTGAATTCTTCATTGTCTTTTCCATGAAAAGTAAGCATTATTGTAAAGCATTTCCTGCCTTATGCTCATTTAATATTAATAATCAGAGAAATACTGAACAAGGTTACATCTTCCAAAGAATCATGTACACATATACTATTATGAAGATGGGGAGAGAGGGAGAGAGAGAAAAAAAAAGAGAGAGAGAAGAGAGAGAGAGAGAGAGAGAGAGAGAGAGAGAGAGAGAGAGAGAGAGAGAGAGAGAGAGAGAGGTTGTAGATGCCTTTAACCACAAGCTCCCATTAAGCAATTAAGTTCTAGAAACTTTGTGAGTCAAAATTGTCTTAAAACCATAGATAAGCCCTACCAATATGTTTAACTCATTGGCCAGAGTATACAGATTTTTAACAACAAAATATTATTAATGAAATATTAATGTAAAAATATAGTAAAATACAATATTACCCTGACTTGTCTTTGACCTGAATTCTTTTATTAACTAATCTCATCTCTATTGCTTTCCCTTGGTCCTCAGATAACTATTCAACTGTCATCTAACTTTTGGTCAGAAATCTATTTTAGTTCTTAGAAGTATTATCATTCCATACTAAAAAGGCAAATATCACTAGACTTCCACTTCCTTAAACTGAAAAGGAACTGAATAAAACTGGTGAAGAAACAGTTTTTAACCTCTCACGGTTCTATGCACACAGCACTGACTGTCCTGGTTAGAGAAGTTTGAACAGTTGTGAGACATTTGTCTTGTCCCTGCTCAGCATCACCATCACCTGGTCTCTCTACATTATTACAATCTGGCTCCCTACATATGATATTGACTTACATGGGGACATGTCTGAGGCAGTATTTTGCCCTATTGAGCCATATACTTTTTCCTACACCATTCATACTATTTCTCTTGTCTAATAAATCATGTTTGTGTTTCTTAGCCTGCTCACACTCACCATATAGTTTCCATTGTCCTGTGGGTAATCCTTCAGTTCTTTAGCAATTACAGTATTCTATAATTTTCAGCCATGTGACACTACCAGAAGAACAATAGTGCTAAAAATGAATCCTTGCTTTAGGGAGAAGCTCAGGATTATTAAAATAACTGGGGAGCTTTCCCAACAGTATCCAGGCTGATCCCTTTCTTCTTTTCAGTTCTGGGTCCAGCTCATCCATTTTCAGTATCTGTCCAAGATATATGTACTAATGACCAAGCTCTTGGAATTAGATGACTAACTATATGTATTCTGGATATTAATCATTCTTTATCCTCTTAATTTTGTTTGTGAGAAAGATTATAACACCAGAGAGATATTGGCAAGCAAATGCAAGAGATGGAATTTTAAAGCAATTGTCAATTAACCAGAGAAGGAAGGAAGATTCCAATAGAATCTGATGAGAAGGCAGTTGGGAAAACCAGCAACTGAATGGAGGGACTTTCTTCCTGCTGACAGGGAGGAAAGATCAACTGAGAGACAGGCTTGCTCTGGATTCCTGGCTACTCATTGACTTAATATTGAAAATATTGGAGCTTAGTTCTGAAGAACCTTTTTAGTTTATCAGCAATATCCTCTCATAGACAAAATAACCTTATTTACCTGTATTGAACCCCATAGCAGATTAGGGAGACCTTAACTTCCCTCTTCCCTCTCCCAACTCCCTTAATTCCCCTAAATTAAGAATAAACCCCTTTCAGAAAGAGTTACAGTGTGAGATTAGTCCTTTGAAACTTCAAATAACTTACCATATTGAGAAGAGCCATTAAAATCAACTTAGAGAGGGACAGGAAGTTGGGGGGGGAGTGCAAACCCTCGACTTTCCCCTAAATTATTCCCTGGTGTTATCACCCCAACAACCTCTCTGCCACCATAAATATCCTAATAGGAGCATCTATTACAGTATTCTGGATATTAATCATTCTTTATCCTCTTAATTTTGTTTAAAACTCTTACCTTCCATCTTAGAATCAATACTGTGTATTGGTTCCAAGGAGGAAGAGTGATAAAGGCTAGGCAATGTGGGTCAAGTGACTTGCCCAGGGTCACACAGATAGGAAGTGTCTGAGGCCACATTTAAACTCAGGACATCCAGTCTCTAGGCTTGGCTCTCAAACCATTGAGCAACCCTATCCTCTTAATTTTTCATGTGTCTTCAATTCTTTTTTTTTAACTAATTATGGGTCTCATTTAGGAGATTAAAACATATTCCAGGGATTGATATAATCAACACAGGATTAGCTATCTAAAGATGCTTTTCCATTTGTCATGAAAGTGAACCCTCATATATATGTATACATATATATATACACACACATGCAAGTCTATATGTGACTATTATCTCTCTGTCTCTCTGTCTCTGTCTGTCTCATGTCCCAAAAGAAATCTTAGTGTCATTTTTGTAGTTTGTCAGTTATGTCTGACTCTCCATGACCTCATTTAGGGTTATGTTGGTCAAAATACTGGAATGGTTTGACATTTCTTCCTCTAGCTCATTTTACAGTTTACAGTTTATTCAAATGGAGGTGAACAGGGTTAAGTAATTTGCCCAGGATCACATAGCTGGGAAGTATCTGAGGCCACATTTGAACTCATGTAGAGGAGTCTTCTTGTCTCCAGACTTGGCACTCTATCCATTGTCCCACCTATCTTTCCCTGGAGCAATTTTAAATTTTAATAAAAGCTATTAAGTAGACTATCATATAATCTCTCCCATTAGAATATTAGCCTCTTGAGAGAAGGAATTACTTAGTTGGCATATAGTAAGTGTTTAATAAGTGTTTTTCCATCTCATTTCATCTATTGCTACCTTCAAGAGAATTGAATGTGGAATCAGGAAGACTTGGGTTTGAATTCTACCTCTGATTCTTACTTGCTGCCTGATTCTGAATAAATCACTTGTATAAGTACCAGCTTCCTGTTCTGAAAAATGAACATAATTATAATACCTAACTCACAGAGTTGTGAGGATAAAATGAATTAGTGTTTTTGAAGCGTTTTGTAAATTTAAAAGCATTATTTGTATTTGAGTTATATTATTAGCATCATTGTCAGTATATTCTCATCCTTTTCAATGGAGTTTAGATAGAAATGATCTTGGGACAAGTTGCTGTCTTGGCATTAATCCTTCATATTCAGTGCTCTATGGAGAACTGCATAGGTAGATAAAATAACTGCTTTTTGTAGTTGAATAAAAGTGTTAGGGTGTAAGCTCAATCTCTGTAGGCTTACTGCAAATATCCTTGAAACAACTCCAGGAGTAGACAAGACAACAGGGAGTGATATGTGCCTCATGCTGTTTCCACATACTTCAGATCTTCTTGCCTAGGTTTCTATATTTGGAAAGGCTTTCATTCTGTGTAGCTTGGAAGGAATGAATATATGGTAGGATGACATCTGTTCAAAACACTGTCCTTAAGTGTTTATGAATCAACGGCATGTAACAATTTAGTCTGTGGTAATGGTTGGTTTCATGGGATCATAGATTTAGAGCTAGAAGAAACCTTGGAAGTGATCAAGTCCAATCCTCTCATTATACATGAGGAAACTGAGGCACAGAGTTTCAATGACTTACATAAGGTCACACTACTAGTATTGTTTGTAGTAGGCTTTAAATTCAGGTTTTTCTGATTCCAAAACTAGTTCTCTTGTTCTTGTGTTCTTCAGGATATTTTGAGATCAATCAGACAATAAATATTTGTTTTTCAGTTGTATCTAACCCTTCTTTACCCAATTAGGGATTTGGGGCAAGGATGCTAGAGTGGTCTGCCATTTCCTTCTACAGATCATTTTACTGATGAGGAAACTGAGGCAAAGAGAGTTAAGTGACTTGTTTGGGGTCTCATAGCTAGTAAGTGTGTGAAATCAGATTTAAATGCAGACACTCCTGGCTTCAGGTCCAGAGCTCTATTCACTGTGCCAAAACATCTATAAAATGCCAAACACTGGGAATACAAAAAATAAGATAGTCCCTTCTCTCAAGGAGCTTATGATCTAATGGTGGATCTAATGGATCTAAGCAATCTAAAAACAAGTATGAACAAACTAGATGGAGGATAAATTAGAAACAATCAACAGACAGAAGGCATTAGAATTAAAAGGGTTTGAGAAAAGATTTCTGAAAAAAGATAAGCTTTTATTTATTTATTTGTTTTTATTTTGTTTTGTTTATTTATTTTTAATTTTTCCCCATGGTTACATGATTCATGTTTTCTCCCTCCCTCATCTCTCTTCCCTCCCAGCCTCGGAGCTGACAAGTAATTCCACTGGGTTATACATATATTTTCACTCGAACCCATTTCCATATTATTCATATTTGAAAAAGAGCAATCCTTTAAAACCAAAACCTATAGTCACATACCCATATAGACAAATGATAAATCATGTTTTCTTCTGCATTTCTACTCCTACAGATCTTTTTCTAGATGTGGATAGCTTTCTTTCTCATAAGTCCCTCAGAATTGTCCTGGATCATTGCGTTGCTTTTAGTAGCAAAGTCAATCACATTTGATTGTCCCACAATGTTAGTCTGTGCATAGTGTTCTTCTGGTTCTGCTTATTTAACCGTGCATCAGTTCATGGAAGTCTTTCAAGTTCTCATAGAAATCCATCCATTCATCATTCCTTATTGCACAATAGTATTCCATCACCAACATATACCACAATTTGTTCAGCCATTCCCTAATTGAGGACATCCCCTCATTTTCCAATTCTTTGCTACCACAAAGAACACAGCTATAAATATTTTTGTACAAACAGGTCCTTGCCCAGGTTTTTGTTTAATATTTTTGTGATTTAACCCAGGAGTGGTATTGCTGGATCCAAGGACATACATTCTTTTAAGGCCAAAAGGTAAGATTTTAGCTGGGAATTGAAGGAAGCCAAGGGAAGCTATTGAGTAGAGATGAAGAGGGAGAGAATCCGAGGGGGAGAGCCAGAAAAATCTAAGGAGCTGGAGATGAAGAGTCTTGTTAGGAGGCTAGAGTTACTGAACCTCCAAATATTAGAAAAGATCTGAATTAGTAGTGTGGGAATTTGTTGTCTGTAAGCCCATGAAAAGTAGAAAGCTTCTCATGTATAATTCTACTCCCTACATAATGTCATGCGGGGCATTGAGTAGGTACTAATTCTGTAGAGGCTACCCTGATGTACTGCACTTTCTTCACTTTTTCCTTATGTAGATTACTACATTGTTCACTGAGTCTAGACTCCTTATGGATAACCCTTTTGTATTTTCTGGTAGCAATGACCTGAACCTGAATTGCCATCCCACTTGAATTCTATCAAAAAAGCTGCATGGCTCAGACATTTGTTGAAGCTTTCTTTGTTTACATATTACTGGCTGAGATCATGCTGATGTCACCCATGGAAGGTCCTTTGATTTCACTCTTGGACATTAGTTATTTCATAGGCTCCATCTGTAGGCAGACCACTTTTATTTATATTCATCAAATCCAATAATTTGTATTAGTTATCAGCCTTTTTTATTGTGCAGTGAACTGATGCCTGTTTCTTTCCAAAAGAATTCTTTTTTTTTAAATATATTTTATTTGATCATTTCCAAGCATTTTTCGTTAAAGACATAGATCATTTTCTTTTCCTCCCCCCCACCCCCCATAGCCGACGCGTAAGTCCACTGGGCATTAGATGTTTTCTTGATTTGAACCCATTGCTTTGTTGATAGTATTTGCATTAGAGTGTTCATTTAGAGTCTCTCCTCTGTCATGTCCCCTCAACCTCTGTATTCAGGCAGTTGCTTTTTCTCGGTGTTTCCACTCCCATAGTTTGTCCTTTGCTTATGAATGGTGTTTTTTTCTCCTGGATCCCTGCAAGTTGTTCAGGTACATTACACCGCCACTAATGGAGAAGTCCATTACGTTCGATTATACCACAGTGTATTAGTCTCTGTGTACAATGTTCTCCTGGTTCTGCTCCTCTCGCTCTGCATCACTTCCTGGAGGTTGTTCCAGTCTCCATGGAACTTCTCCACTTTATTATTCCTTTTAGCACAATAGTACTCCATCACCAACATATACCACAGTTTGTTCAGCCATTCCCCAATTGATGGGCATCCCCTCGTTTTCCAGTTTTGGGCCACCACAAAGAGCACAGCTATGAATATTTTTGTACAAGTCTTTGTGTCCATTATCTCTTTGGGGTACAGACCCAGCAGTGCTATGGCTGGGTCAAAGGGTAGATATTCTTTTGTCGCCCTTTGGGCATAGTTCCAAATTGCCCTCCAGAATGGTTGGATCAATTCACAACTCCACCAGCAATGAATTAATGTCCCTACTTTGCCACATCCCCTCCAGCATTCATTACTTTCCTTTGCTGTAATGTTAGCCAATCTGCTAGGTGTGAGGTGATACCTCAGAGTTGTTTTGATTTGCATCTCTCTGATTATAAGAGATGTAGAGTACTTCTTCATGTGCTTGTTAATAGTTTTGATTTCTTTATCTGAGAACTGCCTATCCATTTCCCTTGCCCATTTATCAATTGGAGAATGGCTTGATTTTTTGTACAATTGATTTAGCTCATTATAAATATGAGTAATTAAACCTTTGTCAGAGGTTTCTATGAAGATTTTTTCCCAATTTGTTGTTTCCCTTCTGATTTTAGTTATATTGGTTTTGTTTGTACAAAAGCTTTTTAGTTTGATGTAGTCAAAATTATTTATTTTACATTTTGTGATTCTTTCTATATCTTGCTTGGTTTTAAAGCCTTTCCCCTCCCAAAGGTCTGACATGTGTACTATTCTGTGTTTACCCAATTTACTTATGGTTTCCTTCTTTATGTTTAAGTCACTCACCCATTTTGAATTTATCTTGGTGTAGGGTGTGAGGTGTTGATCTATTCCTAGTCTCTCCCACACTGTCTTCCAATTTTCCCAACAGTTTTTATTGAATTGTGGATTTTTGTCCCAAAAGCTGGGATCTTTGGGTTTATCGTATACTGTCTTGCTGAGGTCGCTTTCCCCCAGTCTATTCCACTGATCTTCCTTTCTGTTTCCAAAAGAATTCTGTAGGTTTTTTATTTGTTTGTCATGTACTCTAATAATGTCTATCAATTCTTTCTTCTTTGGTTTAGAAGCCCTAACCTTTGTCTTAGGGTTCTTGGGCTCTATGTTTTGTAAATCTTACATAGATTTTTGTCAGGATGCTTTCCAAATTTAAGATTCATTTTACAGTTCCACAAATGTACATTAAACTTGGTATTGGATAGGTGTTAATTGCTCTAAATGTGTTCTTCCTGTTCAGCTTTGATATCAGAATGCCAGTAAGTCTTTAAAAAAGTCAGTCACAGATTTCTCCACAAAACCTTTATACTTAATGTCTGGCCTTATTTGTAGATATTGTGTTTGTCCAGTGGGTTGAGGTGACTGCTAGACTCAAGCTTGAAGCCTTTGGTTTCTATCTTTCCTTGACCCATATTAAAGATTTTTTTACTTATTAAGTCCAAATGATATATTGAAATCATTGGAGAAAGTTTTCCAGGAGACGAGATAATTGCTTAATTTATTTTATGTGAATTGTCCTTGATGTTCCTGTGTTTACAGCATGTTTTAAATAGAGAATAGTTTTGTATAGAAACATCAAATGTTCTAGTATTCTAACAAAATTTGGGCCTATTTTGAATAACTACATTGTTCATAAATGACAGTTACATAATTTACTGTATTCTATAATCTATTTTGCATCATGATTAGTAATAATTCCTCATTGGATGAACTCCTGTGCTAGACTTTAAAGAGGATATAGATAAGAGGTATTTGAAGTGGGCAGGCTTCAATGGATTACAGTTTGGGTTGTTGATGAGAATATTTACATCCATGAGATCAGAGATTTCTTGGTGTATCGAAATAGGATTGTCTCACATTTCTGCCTCAGAAGAGGACATTTTATAGAACTGAGTAAGATTGCTTAAGAATAACACTATAAAACAATAATACATAAGTGTCTGTGGCAAGCAATGAATATGGTTTTCTCTTCTTATTTCCAGATGACAAAATGAAATATTACTCTATCACTGTTTCAGGAAAACTCCATATGGACAGCTAGATGGCACAGTGGATAGAGTGCCAGACCTGGACTCAAGAAGACCTGAGTTCAAATCCAACCTCAGATAACTTACAATCTGTGTGAGCCTGGGCAAGTGACTTAATACTACTATTTGCCTCAGTTTCCTCATCTATAAATGAAGTGGAGAAAGAAATGACAAGCCACTCTAGCATCTTTTTCAAGAAAATTCCAAATTGGGACACAGAATTGGAAATTACTGAACAACAACAAACTGTTTAGGGAAATGTTTTTGTCCCTTTGTGCGTGTTTCCTTTATCTACACACATGTAACTGTGTGGGTATAAGCAGATGGTTGAAAAGAGAAATGTGTCCTTTTTTCCTCTATTTTCTTGAAGTCTTAGCCAACAAAATTATGAAGTATGAAAAGCTATTTTTATTTACTTTTTGCATCTTTCCTCTTTTTAGTATTACCTACTCTCAGATCTAGGGCATCTAGATGACACAGTGAATAGAGTGCTTGGCTTGAAGTCAAGAAGAGTCATCTTCCTGAATTCAAATCTGGCCTCAGATACTAATTATCTGTCTAATTCTGGGCAAGTCACTTAACCCTGTTTGCCTCAGTTCCTCATCTGTAAGTGAGTTAGAGAAGGAAATGGTAAACCATCCAGTACCATTGCCAAGAAAAATCCAAATGGGACCATGAAGAGTTGGACAAGACTAAAATAACTGAACAACATTCTAGACTCTGACATGGAATATTTGCATCCTGGGATCCTGGATATCTAACATTCCAGAGAAAATACATGTTATACACAGCCATCTAGGCTTTCTAGATCACCACATTTTTCACCTCTCCCTGTTGGTGGAAATTGATTACTGAATGTTCTTTGCCTGCCTGATGGGCAGATGGAGTTGGAGAAATCGGGAAAAATGAGAGATCTGGGCTCTTCTGGTTCCAGTTTTTTTTAATTATTTAGTCAATTTAGAACATAATTCCTTGGTTATAAGAATCATATTCTTTCCCTTCCTCCCCTCCCCTCCCCTCCCCCTTTCTGTAGCCGATGCACGATTTCATTGGGTATTACATGTGTCCTTGATCAGAATCTATTTCCATGTTGTTGATGTTTGCACTAGGATGACCATTTAGAGTCTATATCCCCAATCATATTGCCTTGACCCATGTAATCAAGCAGTTGTTTTTCTTCTGTGTTTCTACTTCCACAGTTTTTCCTCTGAATGTGGATAGTGTTCTTTCTCTTAGATCCCTCCAAGTTTTTCAGGATCACTGCATTACCACTAATGGAGAAATCTATTACATTCAATTGTACCACAGTGTATCAGTCTCTGTGTACAATGTTCTCCTGGTTCTGCTCCTCTCACTCTACATCAATTCCTGGAGGTCATTCCAGTTCCCATGGGATTCCTCCACTATATTATTCCTTTGAGCACAATAATATTCCATCACCAACACATACCACAATTTGTTCAGCCATTCCCCAATTGAAGGGCATCCCCTCATTTTCCAATTTTTTGCCACCACAAAGAGCACAGCTATGGATATTCTTGTACATGTATTTTTCCTTATTACCTCTTTGGGGTACAAACCCAGCAGTGCTATGGCTGGGTCAGAGGGCAGACAGTCTTTTAGCGCCCTTTGGGCATAGTTCCAAATTGCCCTCCAGGATGGTTGGATCAATTCCCAACTCCACCATTAATGTCCCAATTTTGCCACATCCCCTCCAGGATTTATTACTTTCCTTTGCTGTCATGTTAGTCAATCTGCTAGGTATGAGGTGGTACCTCAGAGTTGTTTTGATTTGCATTTCTTTGATTATAAGAGATTTAGAACTTTTTTTATGTGCTTATTAATAGTTTTGATTTCTTTATCTGAAAATTGCCTATTCGTGTCCCTTGCTTATTTATCAATTGGGGAATGGCTTGCTTTTTTGTACAATTGATTTAACACCTTATAAATTTGAGTAATTAGAACTTTGCCAGAGGTTTTTGTTATAAAGATTATTTCCCAATTTGCTGCTTCCCTTCTAATTTTGATTGTATTAGTTTTGTTTGTACAAAAAATTTTTAATTTAATGTAATCAAAATTATTTATTTTAGATTTTGTAATTTTCTCTAACTCTTGCTTGTTCTTAAAATCTTTCCTTTCCCAAAGATGTGACAAGTATACTATTCTTTGTTCACCTAATTTACTTATAGTTTCCTTCTTTATATTCAAGTCATTTACCCATTCTGAATTTATCTTGGTGTAAGGTGTGAGATGTCGATCTTAACCTTATCTCTCCCATACTATTTTCCAGTTTTCCCAGCAGTTTTTGTCAAATAGTGGATTTTTGTCCCAAAAGCTAGGCTCTTTGGGTTTATTGTACACTATCTTCCTGAGGTCACTTACCTCAAGTCTATTCCACTGATCCTCCTTTCTGTCTGATAAATGTCATTCTACCTCAGCATTCCCCATCTCTAAAGAGAGCAGGGTGATCTCCTCCTTGCTGGAATCAGTCTCCTTGCAAATGACTACACAACAGATCCAAGTGGACATAGACAATCTACCTGGGCAAAAACAGCAATACTCACTATACTTCAACCTTCCATTCAGAGCTAGGGAGGTTTAGAGTGGAGAAGAGAAGACTCAGGGAGAAGAGATGTGATTTTTTTCTCTAGTACTTGAAGAAGTGCCATGTGAGACGGGCAGTGCACTTGTTATCTTTGACCATAGAAGGCAGACCTAGAAGAAATGGATAGAAGTTGCATTATATGTCAATACATCAAAGACTTGTGATCTAATTAGTATGGTAATTGCATCCACTACTTGGATTAAAGCTTCTCTGTGAGTTGTAGTTTTAGAAAGTTGCTTGAAGTTTAGAGTAAGTTAAATGATTTGTCCCCAATCAGGTGGCAAATGTTGGGGGTGAGATTTGGTCCCAGGTCTTCACATGTAAGTAATGGTAGGAATTTTGGAAGGTCAGTGGGTGAAGTTCATTTGGTCAATAAGTGGGGCTCTGTGGTTCCTTTCAGACCTTTGTTGGAAACCTCTAACTAGGCAGCTAGGTGGTTCAATAGATAAAGCTAGAGTCAGGACCTGGACCAAGAGTCAGAAATTTGTTATTGGTGGTCAGTTGTTTCAGTTGCATCTAACTCCCCATGATTCCATTTGGGATCTTCTTATCAAGGTTACTGGAGTTGTTTGCCATTTCCTTTTTCAGCTCATTTCACAGATAAGGAAACTGATACAAACAGGGTTAAATGATTTTCCCAGAGTCACACAGCTAGTAAGTGCCTGAGACCAGGTTTAAACTCTGGTCTTCCTGACTCCAGGCTCAGTGCTCTATCACTGCACCACCTAACTGCCCAGTCAGAAAAGACTTGAGTTCAAATCTAGTTTCAGATGTTGTGACCTTTTAATTGTTCTCTTGGTTTCCTCATCTGTATAATGGGGATACCAATAGTACCTATTTCCCAAGGTTGTTATGAGGATAAAATGAGGTATTTTAAAAATGCTTTTCAAACCCCAAAGCTTTATATAAATCCTATCTGTTATTATTACTTGGCACAAAGCCATCATCACACAGTAGCTGTTCATCAAACAAACACTCCTAACTTCTTGGCTTTGAAATTGTACTATAGAGTCAGGTCTTAGAGACAGGAAATCCTGGGTTCAAATCTGGCTTCAGACTTGCTAGCTATGGAACCCCATGGAAGTCACTTAACCCCAATTGCCTAGTTCTTATTGTTCTTCTGTCTTGGAACCAATATTTAGTTTTGATTCTAAAACAGAAAGTAAGGGTTCAAAAAATAAATTGTACTGTAAGCTAGGAGCTTATGTTCTGTTATTTTTAATACTCACCAGCCTTGGTTTTACATATTTCAGTACTAGATGCTTGCAATTGGAGAGACACTTTAACTTTCTTAGCAAAAGTTTCCTATAAAAATGAAGGCCATCCCCTTCAAAGTAATCCACTTGGGAGGCTGCACACATTCTAAAGAGGCTGCTGCTCAAAACATGCTAAGACTAATTTTGAGGGAATGGCTATGAGGGAGAGTTATGGGTGACCCCCACCATCCAAATCTATCACATAATCTCACCATATGTGTTTATCTGTATGTGAACCAAGAGAATATATTATCTTTCTATTAGTTTTTCACTTATTGGTGGGTAAAGGGCAAATAGACCCATCAGTTGCGTTGACAAGTATATAGTCAAAAGGAAAAGAGGATTTTATATGTTTATTTTTTTGTCTGGCATATTTGGCAGTTTTCCATCTTCTTATATTCAATAATAATAAATCAATGTGGGAGGATTATGGTGCCTAGTGTCTCTTATGGGAACAAAGACTATCTCTTGTCCCTTCTTTCCCTATTGCTTTATAAAAAAAAAGTAAAGGTCCCTCTTGTTCTTCTCCTGCAGGAGCTAATAAGGGAAATGATCACAATGTCCCCAGCTATGCCCTTAGCTCAGAATACAAATTGAGAATGGAGACAAGGAAGAGTCACTAGAAACCAGGTCCCAGACTCTTGTGCCGCCAGTGCTTGCCTTTGCTCAATTGATGGACATCCCCATAATTTCCATATTTCCTACCTTGGTTATTGGTGAGGATGAGAGGGACCTTGACTCATAAAGGGAGATATTCATAGAACTGGAAGGGCCTTTATAGATTATGTAGGTACATCTCCTTACTTATATAGAGAGAATTCTCTTATAGAGAGAGAATCTGAAGCTTAGAGAAGGGAAGGGACTTCTAATTTTAAATATTAATTAGTTTGTTGACTATATAAAAATTCCCAAGTATATCCCTCCTTCTCCTCTATGTACCAAAACAGGCATCACTTGACAAAAAAAATGCATACATAAACTATGTCTTTTGTGTTTCTAATTATCAGTTCTTTCTCTGGAGGTAAACCATCAGAGCTTATTTCTTCAAACATTAGTTCTGGAGCTGAACATAATAGTCTCTTGGTTCTACTCACTTTGCTTTTCATAATTTCATGTTTTTTTAACATTAACCTGCTCAAAATTTCTTACAGCACAGTAGTATTCCATCTCTATCTATACCACAACTTGTTTAGCCATTTCCTCATTGATAGATATCCCCTAAATTTCCAGTTCTTTGCTACCACTAAAAGAACTTTTATGAATGTTCTAGAACATATAAATTCTTTCCTTTTTTCCTCTGATCTCTATGGGAAACAGACCTAATAGTAAAATTACTGAATCTAAGGGCAAACAGCTTTATAATTCTTTGGACATAATTCCAGATTGTGGACTTATATGTTTGTGATGAGACTTCAACTATCTTTGACATAGCCTATGTTGATCAACCTAGAATTTTTTGTCCTGAGTAGCAGAGCTCTAACTAGCAGCATAACCCAGCAGATTTAGGAAATGAGGAAGATGTGGAAATATCTGCCATCAACTTATCATAACAATGTTCCTGATAGTTCTGAGTTGATTCTAACCTAATGAGATATCTTGAAAAATGGCATGCATAAATTATAAATGATGATTTTCAACAGGTGAAGGGATTAAAATTCATCTATGCTTTCTATGGTACACAATGGAAGGGAGAAAACAATTCAATGGTGTTTTTTCTCCCATTGCCTTATGTGTACACTATATATATTTTGCTTATGCAATGTTTTAGATGCTGTCTCTCCTCCATTAGAATGTGAGGTTTGAGAACAGGAATCCTGTTTTTGCCTTTATAGTCACTGATTTAGTATAATGCTTGGAACATATTAAGGGCTTAATAAATGCTTATTGACTTATTGATGATGATTAAAAAACAAACCAGAAACCAACTCTAAAATTTCAATTAACCAGGATGATCTATTAATGAAGTATTTTGAAATAAGTTCTTGTTAACTGAGTGTATTATATTTGTAGCTCAGTGCCTGTCACAGTGAATGACACATCAGAAGTGCTTAAAAAATATTTGTTGATTAAGATAAAAATTCTTTTTGTTCCATTCTCTATTGTAGATAATCTTTCTCAAAAATCTCCTTTATCATTCCCCAATTGACAAATGGTCAAAGAATATGAACAAGCAATTTTCAGATGATGAAATCAAAGCCATCAATGATCATATGGAAAAAAATGTTCTAAATCACTCTTGATTAGAGAAATGCAAATTAAAACAACATTAAGGTACCAACTAATACCTATCAAATTTGCCAATATGTCAGTAAAAGAAAGTGGTAAATGTTGGTGGAGATATGGCAAAATTGGTACACTAATGCATTGTTGGTAGAGTTGTGAACTGATTCAACCATTCTGAAGGGCAATTTGGAAGTATACTCAAAGGTTCTATAAAACTGTGCAGACCTTTTGATCCGGTAATGTCACTACTGAGTCTGTATCCCAAAGAGATAATAAAAAAGGGGAAAGAATCCACTTGTACAAAATATTCCTAACTATTCTTTTTGTGGTGGCAAAGAATTGGAAATTAAGGAAATGTCTATCAACTGGGAAATGACTGAACAAATTGAGGTACATGTTGGTGATGGAATATTATTGTGCTATAAGAAATGATAAGCAAGATGATTTCAAAAAAAGCTGGAAAGATCTGCATGAACTGATGCAGAGTGAAATAAGCAGAACTGGGAGAACATTGTACATAATAACAGCAATATTGGATGATGATTATCTATGAAAACTTGACTACTCTCAGCAATGCAATGATCTGGGACAATCCTGAAAGACATGATGGGGAATGCTGTCCACCTCCAGAGAAAGAATTATTGAAGTTGTCTTTTACATCAGTGTATCTTTGGTTTTATTTTGGGGTTAGGGTTATGTATGAGTGTACTCTAATAACAAGATGACCAATATGGTAGTGTGTTTTGCATAACAAAAAAGTTAAAAAAGAAAAGATCAGAGAATTAAAGGTATGAAATTTATTTTTAAAAATCTCCTTTCCCACTAGGTGCATTCTAATGAGCAGAACTGAATCTTTTTTTTTAATAACTGATCAACAGAAAAAAAAAATTCAGGTTGGCTCACCTATTGGTTTTTCATTGTCAATTAGTTTTCTTAGTTTCTGGGTTTTTTTTGTCAATATCCTGAATCTCTACTCTCATTGGAAGTTCAACACCCCCACCTATCCTCACCTCTTCCCATTCTCTATATTATTTTTCTTTTGTCAAAATCAACCTTTCTTTCAAGACTCAGCTCAAACTCTGCCTTGTCCATGAAGTCTTGCATTCCAGACATCTGAATGTCAGGGTCCTATGATCTTTGATATGGTCATGCTAGAAAAGGCTCAGAATGATTCAGAAGGGTTTTCACAGATATATTTGTTACTTAACTTGTGACACAGAGAGTTCTTTGGTCTCTAGACAAAAAATATCAGGCAGCTTTCAGGGAATGAAAACAGATACATGGGAAAAAAAACTATCCAGGAACAGCAGACTCAAGCAATCACCCCTTTCACCTGACAAAGACAAAGACAGCATCATAGAGAGAGAGAACTAGAGAAAGAGAGAGATGCAAAGAAGGAAGGAGCAAAAAGGAGAAAGGGAAAGAGGAAGCGAGAGAGGAAACAGTGATACAAAGGAAAAGACAAGCAGAGACAGAGAGTGAAAAAGAGAGACAAAGAGAGATGAGTGTCCTTTATCAGGACTATTGCCAACAAATGCTACTTCTCTGCCCCTATTGCTCAGTTGTTTTATCTTATTGATTGGGCTAATATCCTACTGCTTTTATTGTTTGCAATATCCATTTGTTCATTAGTAAAATCTGACTTGTCTTCTTTTTTCTTCTTTAATATATTTGTCTTGTTTGTCTAGCTTTAATTGAAAATCACCTGAGGGCAGGTTTCATGCCTTATCCTTGTGTTTCTTCTAGTGGATATAGGGAACTTGTATTGTTCCATGTTATATCTATCCCTCTAAGCCTTAGTTTCCTCATCTTCAATGTGAAGAAAACATTATTGTGAGAATAATTTTGATAAAATTACTAGGAATAAGTCTTCATAAACATTAAAGCAATACATTGATGGGCTGTTCTTCACGCATATCAAGAGTACATTGAGTACCCTGCATTGCAACAAGAAAAGATCTAAGTTAAAAACAAAGAATAACATCCTAAAAACACATAGATACAGATTTTAGAATATCTTTCTCTGCATATATCTGAGGAAAAGTGCCTAGCATAGGGTCATGTATGCAGTAAGTGCTCAATGCATATTTGATGAATAAATAAGAATGCTGTCTAAAATCTACCTTTTTAGTCATGACTTATTCTTAGAAGGCAATATTGTATAATGAAAAGGCAGAGAAGTTGGAGTCAGAGGACCAGGGTTCAAAACCTAGCTCTGGTCCTTATTACCTGAGTGACCTTGGGCAAGTTACTTAAGTTCTCCAAGGCCCAATTTCTTTATCTGTAAATTTATGGGACTGAACTAGGTGAGCTCTAATACCCTTTTCCAAACATCTAAATCCTTTGGTTTTTATTAATTCTAAATAGAAGGATTTTTAACCTTTTTTGAGTGTGTGGGACATGGATTCCTGTGGCAATCTATGGGCCCTTTCTCAAAATAATGTTTTGTTTTTAATAATTGAAGGAAGTGCTTAATTTCAGCTAGAGATTAGAAAAAATGAAAATATAATTTTTTTCCCATCCAACTTCATGGGTTCCCTGAAATCTATCTACAAAACAAGAGGGATCACCAGGTTAAGAAACCCTGTTCTATAGCATTTCTTGAAGAGGCTGTTCTAATTTTTCCACCTTCTCCAAAACTTCTAACTTTATTCACTCCCAAACCCTCTCTCTTACTTATTGATTTTGCCTTTTAGTTTCCTGAAATAAATAGATAGACATGTGATAGGTGATAGATAAGTGACAGATGAGAGATACCCAGATAACTACATAGACAGAAATTTGATAAAGCATTTATTAGACATTCAGGTGCCAGGTACAGTACTAAGTAATGGGGAACCAAATAGAAGGCAAAAAACCAGAACAAAGTGCCTGCCCTATAAAGAGCTTACATTCTAATAAGGGATGAAAATATAAAGGGAAATGGACAGCAGGAAGTGGAAGGGAAGGGAGGACAGATGATATGGAGTGACCAAGAAAAACAAGGTGGAGACCAGACTTGTGCTATTAGAGCCCCCATTATCTTCGAAGTAGAGTCCAAGTCTCAGGTGCCTTGGGGAGAGGAGGATACTGGATGGAGTGGTGGCAAAATGGCATGGATATGGCATTGATCTATGACCTCTCATCCTACAAGGGAGTGGGGGGGTGAAATTTCTGGTCTTCTCAAAGTCATTTTAAGCCTCACTCAGGCACCATTCTCATATCTCCCTTCCTAAGTCTAAGAATCTGGGAGGGTGAAAGGCAAAGAAGTAAAGATCTCACATCTCTTATGCCAGATGGTTAAGGATGTGACACCTGTCCTGTTGCTGCAGGGCAAAAGACAGCAATAGGTTGTTTGAAGGGATGCCTTAGTAATAACTGAGCTTTCTCTATGCTGATAATGATAGGCATTTTAGAGGTAGGAAAACTTCCTAGTGGCTAATGTCAAACCTACCAAGAGAGACAGTTGGACTAGTTCCTTCCTTTGGTAAATACAAAATAATTCAATATGAGGATCAAAAGAAAGGACGAGCCAGAGTGATTTTAAAACCTCACTTGGCAGACAATTTTAATGGATGCTTTTTTTTATGAGAAAGGAGATTTTAGAATCATAATCACTGGTTGCTAGAAGGTACCTTAGCCTATCCCTTAATGCACAAATTTCTTCTCTGGCTAACTGGGCTAGCAGCCTCTATCTGAACATTTCCAATGAATTAATTCATCACCATCTGAAATGGCTCATTCTGCTTTAGAATAATTTCAAAGTAGTTCTCTTTTATATTGATCAAATTCTGCCTTATCCTATTATCATCCTTGGTAATATGTTGACTCAATATTTCTTTATATTTTCTTTTGTTGTCTTTATTTCCAAATATATCCACCTCTACCTAAGCAAGTGCAAGAACAAGTTTTTAAAGAAAAAAATAGTTTAGCAAAACTATTCAATACATCAAAAGACATGTTGTCTGCAGTGTGCCATACCCATAGTATTCCCACTTCTGCAAAGAAGGAAAGAGGTATATTTTCCATCTCTTCAAGGACTAAGTTGGGCATTACAATGACAAAATCTTCATTTTATCATCTTATTCTTAGTTGTGAAAATATGATCCACAGAATGTTATACCGAATTCCTAGAGGCTAGGAATTGAAAAAAATAATATGACTAATGGTTCAATGGGTATATGATTGGGGATTTTTACTTTAAATGATCATTCTATTGCAAATATTAATAATATGGAAATAGGTTTTGAACAATGATACATGTATAACCCAGTGGAATTGCTTGTCCTCTCAAGAAGGAGGGAGGGAAAGAACATGAATTATGTAACCATGGAAAAATATTCTAAATTAATTAATTAATTTTAAAAAAGCAATAATGTGACTGTTAAGCATATTGACATATCAAAACACAGGTTTCTTCTAAATCAGAGGTTCTTTGCTTTTTGGGGGTCATGGATGCCTACAGACTCCTCAAACAACAGTTTTTAAATTCATGAAATAAAATAGTTAGGATTACAAAGGAAAATTTAATACAAAGAAAATTGTAAAGGCTTAGATAGGACCTGTTCTAGATGAAGAGATAGTTTGCTACAATAGAAAAAAAGAGCTCACCTTGAAGCCAGGGAGAGTTGTACTTAAGTCCTGTCTTTGCCACATAATGCCTATGTGACCCTGGACAAATTGCTAAATCTTTCAATGCTCTAGGCTTTCTAAGATTAGAAGATGCCAACATGCATTGATAGAAGGTATTCCTATGCCAATGAAATCACTGGTCCAATCCCATTATCCTTCTTTTAGACAGGACTATTTCTGCTCACTCATTACATTTCTCATCACCACCATTTATATCACCACCCCCCATTATATCAATAACCCCTTGGATGAAAGGAGAGAGGGAGAGTTCCATCTGAAAAGGAATTATCAACTATTTAGAATGAAAGGGTAATTTGTTGTTTCCTCTAGCCTCCACCTGGAGGCAAGGACAAAGGTAGTCATCAACAAGTATTATACTAAGCATTTACTATTGTGCCAGTCAATTGCTAATGGAGTTTGGGGCATCTTGTCCATAGCACCTGGATGATGAGTAAATGCAATGTTAGGGTGAATGGGGGGTAGGAGGATAAGTGCCTCCCATTAGTGTGGGACAGTAATAGGTTTGGGCCATCTTGTCCATAGCACCTGGGTGATGAGTAAATGAAATGTTGGGGTGAGTGTGTGGTGGGGGGGGGTGGGGGATAAGTGCCTCCCACCTTTGAGATCTGTCCTTTAGTGAGATGTTTGTGCTGCCTTTCACATGGAAAAAGTACAGTGAGTACTTCTATTCCCTCAGTCCTGTTTTATTCAATAATATTGTCAAAGATATTTTCCAAAAAAAACAACCTGACTGCCCTGATCAAAGGCAAAATGTGACTGACTTTGGGTCCCAAGACTTCTTTTTGCCCAGGAGCAACATCTTTAGGTCCTGTGTAATTACACAATGACACCAAACATCAGGACCCATTGATGGAGTCAGTGTGAACTGATTATCCTTCTTTGTTCTTTATTTTTTCCTTCTGAGTTTTCTTCTGCTCCTGTTTTTCCTTCTCTACTTTGAATTTCTTGGAATTTTAACTGCTAGGGAGGTTTGGTGGTATCTCATTTCCTGCTTCCTTTATCTTTAGTTTGATGGGTTTCCCCCCCCCTTTTTTTGTTGGTAATAAGCTTGCAAGACATGCTCCCTTGACATATGACCTGGATAATATACCTTATAGGTGGGGGGAAGGGGGAGACTTTTTCAGAAATAGTCCACAGCATTGCCAAATAAGCGAAAGCTTACTGATGTATTTCACCTATTGATATGTACACACTTCTCTATAGAAGTAGAGAGTGAGAATCTTCTGACTGTTGTTTTATTTTTTGTGCATGCCGAGCGCAATACAACAACAAAGCTTTCTTAAATTTCTCGGGTTGGATGGAGTATTTTAAACATACATGGATTGTATAACAATTGTAATTGGGATTTCTTGGATAGGGTGCTGCCTTGGTATTTACGGATGAGTGATTCATAATTTACCAAGACTCAGAGCCAATCATTCACCTTTGAGGCTCCCTCCTTCTCCCTCCTCCTCCTCCTCTTCCTTCCTTACTTCCTTCCCTCATTCCTTTCTTCCCTCATTCCTTTCTTTCTTTCTTTTCCCTTCCTCTCTTCCTTCCTTCCTTCCTTCCTTCCTTCCTTCCTTCCTTCCTTCCTTCCTTCCTTCCTTCCTCTTCCTTCCCTTCCTTCCTTCCTTCCTTCTCCTTCTTCCTTCCTTCCTTCCTTCCTTCCTTTCTTTCTTTCTTTCTTTCTTTCTTTTCTTTCTTTCTTTTCTTTCTTTCATTTCTTCTTTCTTTTCTTTCTTTCTTTTCTTTCTTTCTTTCTTTTCTTTCTTTCTTCTTCTTCTCTTTTCTTTCTTTCTTTCTTTCTTTCTTTCTTTCTTTCTTTCTTCCTTCCCTTCCTTCCTCCTTCCGCCTTCCTTCCTTCCTTCCATTCCTTCCTTCCTTCCTTCCTTTCTTTCTTTCTTTCTTTCTTTTTCTGATAATGTAGTGCTTTAGAATTTACAAAGTATTTTTCCCATAGTAACCCTGTGAAGTAGTTGGTACAAGTATTATCATCTCTCTTTTACAGCTGGAAAATCTGAAGTCAGAGATATGTAATGATGTTCTAGGTCACACAGTTTAGTGAGCCAGGATTTTAATTGAGATTTACGTCTCCAAATCATAGGGTATTTTCCATTGCACTCAGCATCCTTTTTGGAGATCGATTTCCCAGTTTTCTCAAGGAATTTGAAAAAATAAGAAAAAAAAAGAAATGAATTAGACCAATGAATTTCTTCAGTTCATTAACATTGGTTGAACTTAATCAGCATCAACTCAGATTTTCAAAGAAAATCTAGTCTGAATTGCTCAGCAACTAAATTGGGGAGTCTATTTGAACTTTAAAAATTGAACGCCACCTTTTGAGAGTTGAAAAAATTTACATGATTAATATTTGCAGGATTGAAAATGCTTTTGGGATGAAATTTGGCATGGAGCCAGAATAGGTTTTCAGAAGCCAAGAATTTGGTCTAGTAAAAATAGCAGCTTTTATCAATCAACCAAAAACATTTAAGGGCCATACCATGTGCTGGACATGGTCCCGGTAATACCCAGAATGCAATATATGGTAAGCAAAGCAATAATGAACCAGTTTTCAAATATGTCAGCCTGCTCCTAAGTGGTCAGTGTTTTTTGCCTCTAGATATATCTCACAGAGAAAATAGTGCATTTGCAGTAAGATGGGAAAAATAACATAATAAGTTCCTTCCTCAAACCCCAAATCAACAGCAGACAAATCCAGCCCAGCAGTCTGCCTCACTCTATAATTATTCCAGAAGCAAATGAAGGCAGCTCTCAGGGCTCATCAAGAGTTGCACAGGAATGAAGGCAGAGTGAATTGAGGTGAAAAGATCTGACTCTAGACCCTGACATGGGGAAGGCTTCAAAAGTCAAGGCAGAGATGAATTTATATTCTGTCTTCTTTGGAATCTGGTTCCCCTTCTCTCACCCAAGTATAGCTATTGTTGATGCTTGGTGATTTCTATTAGCCTCAATTCTATAATTGACTTAATAATAATATTTCCTCAGAACCTTTGTCTCTTTCTCTGTTTGTCAACAATGAATATTTACTGAGATCCTGAAGTCAGGTGCCTACCCCCTACAGGAATATGGCCCAATGTGATGGTGATTAGGCATAATTAACAAAATCAGAGAGAGATTCGGTGTAGTGGGATGTGGGCAAGTAGTAATTGAAAGGGTAAAGTAAAAATTGAGCAAGTGATCGAACCATTGAGTTCATTGGGGTAAAATAATTCTGAGGTCTAGCTAGAAGCTGTGAAGCATGCTAAAGCAATGATCCAAAGTCAGAGTTGGAGATAAGGTTTGGGCAGTAAAACACAAAATTATTGAAGAAATAGCTGATCAGAGGTGCTGATCAGTGACAGCATCCATTTATAGCTGTGGCATGCAAGCCAACCTCCTCCAGCCAAATTTGTGCTGCTATAAATTCTGGATAGTGTTTGGGCTATGCTGTGGGGAGATACAAAGGAGGTTGAGACATGGTCCCTGCCATCATGGAGCTTATAGTTTCATAGGTGAAATGATCAGTGCAAATTATTGTGATACAAAGAATAATGTAAAAAGTGCAAAAATATATTTAAAAGGTACAAAGTGCTTAAAAGGAGGGAGAGATGGATTCCTGGATGAGATAACATTTGAGTTAGGATTTAAAGGATAGGTATAAAATAATTTCATTCCTAACCACCTATCTGGAAGTAGGTACATCATAAAAAAGTTTTTCCTTCATCCTCCATTGGCATTAGTTAATTAGTTTAAAGAAAGACAGCATAATAGGGGGTGAGGGGGAAATGATCCAAACCAAGATCCAAGCTGGTAAACAGAAACATAAGCTAACAAGAAAGTCAGGAGTTTTCAGTCTGAGGTCCCAACCTAGGACTACCTTTGGAACACAGGGCATTAAGACAGCACATATTTCCTTCTCTGACCATGCAGCATAGTCTGGATAATTGAATCTTCTTTTGAATTATATACAATTGGATCCCTAGGGTCTATAGCACCATTGAATTTAAAAATAGAAAAGAACTAAGAGCTCATTTAGTTGAACTCCCTTATTTTGAAAACAAAGGCCCAAGAGCATATGAAGTAGCAATATAGCTTGGGTTATAGATTTAGAACTGAGCATCCTGAGGAGAGAATACAGAAATTGGGTTTTCCTGTTGGGGAAGAAATGAAAAGGCAGGTTGTTTTTCTACTTCTTACTATCTCCAGGGAGATTTGTTACCTGCCTTGTATGAAGGCATGAAGCTTTGCAACAAAATAAGAAGATTGTGTCCTTCATACCTAGCTTGGAGACAGCTAAAGAACTGAACTTGGAATGAGGAAGATATGAGTTCAAATCCAGATGTGTGACCCAAGGAAAGTTACTTAACCTCTGTCTATCTCAGTTTCCCAAACTGTAAAATGGAAATAATAATAGCATTTATCTTCCAGGATTATTGTGAAGATCAAATGAGATAATACTTGTAAGGAGCTTAGTACATAGTAGGTGTTTAATAAATGCTTATTTCCTTCTTTCACTGGAAAGATCTTTTTCTTTTCACTGGTACATTTTCATCTGTGATGGTATCCTATAATAGCAGTCTTCACATGGACTGTGAAAATGGCATTTTGGCCAGAAAGAAATACCAACCTACTCTTCTTCTTCTCCTGAAAGTTGAAGATTGGGTTTTGGACAGAGTTATAACCAGCTAAAGGCTTTACCCTAGGTGGTGACAAAGGATAGCACACTTCCTTCCTAGGTAGGGTGTGTGTGTATTTTCTCCTTGAAAACTCAACAGCTGACCAAGTGATTTTCTGTCCATCTCCCACATGGCACAACATCCCCCAGGTTACTTCTCCAGGGTCTCGTTGATCATATTCTTATTTTCTCTTAACTCCTACATGAGGCAAGAGTCAGAACTCTCTTTCCTGGTGCAACTATACCCATAGCCACACTGTCCTCTGCACCACCCCTCCCTCTTCTTTGCTCCTACTCAACCAATTTTGCCTCAAGTGAAAAAGTTTCTAGTTATAGCACTTTTTTTTTTTGTGCTTCTAACCTGACACTGATCCAAAAGGTAAAAAGCTCCATCTGCTCATGGCCAAAGAAAAAAACACAGGTATACCTTGCCTTGGGAAGCAGGATGGTATTGTAAACAGTGCATCAGGCTTAGAGTCAAAAAGAGCTAGGTTCATAGCCCTCCTCCAACACTAACTAGCTCTGTTGCCCTGGGCAACTTAACCTTTCTGATCCTGTTTTCTCATCTACAAAATGGAGATAATAATAGTACCTAACTTACAGGGTTGTTGTGAAAATTAAAATGAGATCATGACTGTAAAGAGCTTTGTAAACCTTTTATCACTGTGAATATGTAAGCTATTATTTATTCATAATATTATTAGATTGAGGTATTTCTATTTGAGTTTTGGAAGGGTTAACTTGTTACAATAAAAATTGGCTGACTGGTTCAAGTATTACAATAGGTGCATCGAGTTGGATTCCCTAAATGACAGTTCTTTCACTGGAGTTTGGTTTACGGGACTGTCAGTCCCTCAGAAATGACTGTATGTTTTGTGTTCAAATCTTCTGGGATTAGTGATGCCTAGTTGCTCAAGGTGTTGCTTCTCAGTATTTGACATCTAAGCTCATAAACTAAAAGGTGGCACAGTGGATAAAGTGTGGGCCCTGGAGTCAGGAAGACTAATCTTTCTGAGTTCAAATCTGGCCTTAAACACTTACTAGTTGTGTGACACTGGGCAAGTCACTTAATGCTGTTTGCCTCCGTTTCTTCATCTGCAAAAAGAGCTAGAGAAGGAAATGGCAAACTACCCCAGTGCCTTTGCCAAGAAGACCCCAAATAGGATCATGAAGAGTTGGAAATGACTGAAAATGACTGAACAACAACAACAAGCTAAAAGTTATGGGAGGTAGGGTGCTTAAAGGCGCCAAATGGAAAATTTCTGCTTTGTATGTTATACCCTCCTAAAGGAAAGATATGAATACTTTGTACTAGGAAATAAAATAATTCCAGATTTACAAAACAAACAGAGCTTGGATGCAAAACTAGATCTCCTGACTCTAAATCCATTGTTTTCTATAAACCAGTTGAAAATTAGAGAATCTCCATTAAGGGTTTCAGTGGTTGCATATTGAGTTCCTGCTGATCATGAGCACAGGAAATGCTGGCTTTGTTATATGCAGTGACAATGTCTCTTGTGTATTTCTTAATTCATTATTCCTCAGTCAGCCTTTTTTCTTGGAATCCTGAACCTATTCCCAAGTCCTGAAGGAATTATGTCCATCTCAAGCTTGTGAATCCTGCTCAACCTGTTACATAAGATCCCTCTAGTTTGGATTGAAATCTCCTCTGCTGAATAATTTTCACTTTCTCCCCACAAAAGAGAGAATCATGTCTATTAATGGGAATGAGTTGGTGGCAGTGAGTCATCCATATGAGGCCTCTTCTTTTGTAGACCTGAAGCCTTGCTTCAGTGTAGAAAGGTGTTGGACCTTCCCACACTCTCATCTACTTCCACTAACCACAGGCCAATGACAGCCTCTTTCCAGTGGAAGTGGGTAAACTTGTTGAAGATGAGGTCATGCAAATGCGACCATATGGGAACCCACAACTTGAATAGCATATTTAGCTTGGTGCATAAGTCAGCCTAAATCATATTGTATCTGTCCATTTCCTTTATATGTACCTGTTGTTTCCTCCAATAGAAGGAAGCCTCCCAAAGGACAGGGGTTATTTCACTACTGTATTTGTTTCCTTAATACCTATCAGCAACTAACACATAGTAGGCTAATTCTTTCTCTCCCTAGTTAATTAATTGGCCTCAGAAAATAATGAGAAGAGTAATTAAAGTGACCATATAATCAAAAGTCTTTTGTTTAAAGGAGGACTGGGGAGATGATAAGCTTGAGTCACTGGGAACCATCAAAAATACTTCTGAGTTTCTCATCAGAAACTGATGAACAATTAGAGGACTTCAATTAAAACCGTGCCACTACAAATCAAAAGACAAGACTCAGTAAGCTTTAGGCAGGGCTGGTAGTGCCTGTGCTTATATATATATATATATATATATATATATATATATATAACTATGCTTTCCTAAGTGTTTATTTTGCAAACCTATCATCATGTTGTTCCACCTTTACCACAAAGATCATGCTGCTTTACTACTCAATAAATCCCCGTAACTTCATAATACTTCCAGGAGCAAATATAAACTCTTCTGTTTGGGATTTAAAGTCCTTTGTCTACTGGCCTCATCCTGCCTTTTCTTTCTTCTTATATATTTCTCTCTTTCACACACAATGTGGGCCAGTTATATTGGAGCTCTTTCTGTTCCCGGTAGATGATTCTTCTTTCTCCTAAGCTTTTGGACTAGCTGTCTCCCATGACTGGAATACAATCCGTCCATACCTTTCTTTGTCTCTTAGAATCCCTACTTTCTTTCAAGATACACTCAAGCAGTACCTTCTAATAAAAAGAATAGCTAGCATTTATGTTGAACATTAATGTTTTCAAAGCTCTTAATATATGATTCTCTCAACAACCTTATGAGATAGGTGCTATTATAATTTCACTTTTGCATATAAGGAACTAGAGGCTATGAGAAATTGACTCACCCAGTGAATATCTGAGGCAGGATTCAAAGCTAGCTCTTCTTAACTGGTAGTCCAAAATTCTATCTGCTATGCCGTCTAGCTGCTTACATAAAGTTTTTCTTGACATCACCAGCTGCTAGTGTTCTTCTGCCTAAATCACCTCATATCTTTCCATTTCATGTATATGTATATGTTGTCTTCCACAACAGAATCAAGATTTTCCATGAGCTTCTTAATATCTGTCAGTGGCTGACACATAGTCAGCTTTTAATAAAAGTTCAGTGATTACCAACATCTTAGCACAGGATTAGAAAAGAGGAATTGTATTCTGTAGTGCTGAAATGAGTACCTACCTTAATAAAAATCATGAGTCTGTTGAAGTCTTGAAGTAACTCATTGATTTCTAGGAGGATATGGAGTTGAGTTAATCAAGACCCATGGCACCTCCTAAGTTTTGGAAGGATTCTGGGGGAGGTCCAGAGTCCATCACATGCATTGATGTAGCAAGTTCAGTGTTGAGAGATCCTCCCAGAGTGTGGAAAAACCAATTTTTATCTTTCTAGCAACTTAAGGCACTTGGGGATTAAAAGCCAGCATATTACAATAAAAACCTCTTATCTTCTGTCTTAGAACTGATATAAGTATTAGTTGCAAGGCAGAAGATTGGTCTCAAGGCAGAAAGGCAATTCATTCCCCAACTGACAAATGATCAAGGAGTATGAATAAGTAGCTTTCAGATGAAGAAATCAAAGCTATCAATAATTATGTGAAAAATGTTCTAAATCCTTCTTGCTTAGAGAAATGTGAATTAAAACAACTCTGAGGTACCACCCCACTCTATCAGATTGGTCAATATGATAGTAAAGGAAAATGATACATGTTGGAGGGGATGTGGCAAAATTGGGACACTAATGCATTGCTGGTGGAGTTGTATACAGATCCAACCATTCTGGAGGGCAATTTGGAATTATGCCCAAAGAGTTTTAAAAGAATGCATACCTTTTGACCCAACAATACCACTAGTAGGTCTGTATCACAAAGAGATTTTAAAAATGGGAAAAGACTTACTTGTCCAAAAGTATTTCTAGCTGCCCTTTTTGTGGTGGCAAAGAATTGGAAACAAGGATATCCATCAATAGGGAAATGGCTGAACGAATTGTGGCATATGATGGTGATGGAATACTAGAGTACTATATGGTAATAGTCTCTCAGTAACCGAGGATGACGATTGTCTTTGTGCATTTTCATCTATGGTGTATAGATGAGCGTGCACAAAGACACTTGTGTGTGAAGGAGATTTAAGTGGAAAAGTCGATGCACAGAGACAGTCCCACTCTCTTGGCGTTGGAAGCCTGGGTCCATTGGCACGAAAAGTCGTTACACCTGGAGACTTCCTCAGCTGCATTGGATGGCCCTGTTGTCTTTTGTGCTCCAACACGCCCTAAGCACTCCACAGTGCCTTGCTGCATCGCCATCTCAACCGTTGAAACTTCTTGTTGGTTTCTTCCGCCTGTTCCGCCGAAGCAGTCTTCACATGCTGGGTGAGCAAAGCCCTGGTTCACCAGGGGTCCACGATGACCCGATGGCTACCCTCACAAGGTTTAGCCGGCCTGTCAAAGCTGTTGCCTGGGGTGTGGCCACTGCTGCATGCTAGCAGTTACTAGGAGCCACAAGTGAGAGCTGGGTGTCAGGTGGGGGTCAGAGGCTGGAGAGCTGCCCTAGGAGGGCACGTCAAGCCCTCCATACCAGAGATACTACCCCTCCCTGAACACCCCATACACCCCTATAAGGAACGATGAATAGGATGATTTCAGAAAGATCTGGAAAGATCTACATGAACTGATGCAGAATGAAATAAGCAGAACCAGAAAAACACTGTACATAGTAATAGCAATACTGTGGAATGATTGAATGAGATAGACTTAGCTACTAACAGTAATACTATTAGTATCACTACTTGCAATACAAGATCCAGAACAATTCTGAGGGACTTAGGACAAAGAATGCTATCCACTTATAGAGAAAGAACTGTCAAGAGTAGGAATGCAGATGAAAACACATAATTTTTTACTTGTTTATTTGGGTATATGTTTTGTGCTTTTGGTTGTATCAGGTTATTCACTTACAAAAATGAATAATATGGAAATATGTTTTGTGTGATAATACATATATAACCCAGATGGAATTGCCTGCCAGTTCCAGAAATGGGACAGGAAGGAGGGAGGGAAACAATTTGAGTCATAAAACTTTGGAAAACTTATCGGGAAATTTGTTATTAAATGTAATTGTTAAAAAATTAAATTATTTAAAAAGGAGAACAGTAAGGGTTGGACAATTGGGGTTCAGTGACTCACCAAGGGTCACACAGTAGGAAGTATCTGAGGCCAAATTTGCACCCAGAGTCCTCCCAACTCCAGATTTGGTACTCTATCCACTGAGCCACCTAGTTGCCCCTCATATTCTGACTGTTAATGAAATCCCTTCATAGCTAGCTTTTTACTTTCAGATGAATTTTCACTGAAGGTTTTTTAAAAGAGCTATTAGTTTGCTAAGATAATTATTCCCCACCTTCTTTTTTCTCCAACATGGAAGAGTATTTATTTTTCAGTTTGGCAGTATCATCTGCTAAGGGACTGATGTTTTGGCTGCGAAAACTGCTTTCAGGGTGAAAGCAAGGAGATTCTTCATATTCGTGGGACTGGTTTCCAGATTTGTTTATTTGATGACTAGAGTCTGTATTTGCCATTCTTTCCAGATATAGATACTACATAGCAATTGTCCTTCTGTAGGGAGCCATTGAAAGTCTCCCAAGCTAGGAAAATAGGAAAACAAGCAACTTTGTCCCACCCTGGGAAACTTAATTCAATAGTATAGAGCATGTGCTTTCTGAATTTGGGGCCGATTGTATACTTACTAGAAATCACACTATGTGATGTGTACATTCTAACTCACTTAGAGCTGGAAAGAACTTTTAGTATTCAGTCCTCTGTGATTCAGAAGATAAACGACTTGCCCAATGTCACACAGGTAGAAAATTATAGAGCCAAGATTCGAATCCAGATTTTGTGACCAAATCTGGCACATTAATTATTGTGACATATTGCTTCATCAATGAATTCATACTGTAAAGAGCCATAGACTGTTCTTACCCACTGCTTTCTAGCTCTGAATTTGTAAGTGACTTGATTTCTGCATCTTAGTTTTCTCATCTGAAATGGTAATAATAGTATACTAGTAGACTCTCAGAGTTGCAAAGAAAACATTATAAATTGAAATCCTACAAGGGTGTGAATTATTCATTCAATAGCAACTCTTTATTAAACATCTATATGTAGAACACTCGTCTAGGTGTAGGTAGTCCAGAGTTGACTAGCATTATGTCCCTGCCTTCATGGAATACATGGTCTAGTATTTAGACAAGACACAAGGAAATAATTATGATGCGCACTATTCCTTTAAATATATTAGGGAGGTACAGGACAGAGTGTTAAATAATCAGTATGAATAATAAAATTTACCTCTCTTGTCCACAATCTTATTTCTGTGGGTTTAACAATACTGATCCAGAATTGAGGGACTATCCATTAATTGGGGAATAACTAAATAAGTTATGGTATATGATCCTGATGGAATACTATCATGTTCTAAGAAATGATGAGCAGGATAATTTCAGAAAAGCCTGGAAAGACTTACATGAACTGAGCAGAACCAGGGAACAGTGTATACAGTAAGAACAATATTGTATGGTTATCCACTGTGAATGACTTAGCTAATTAATCTCAGCAAGACAATGATCCTAGACAACTTTAAGGGCCTTATGATAAAAAATACTATCCATTTTCTTTTTTTTTTAATGTTTCTACTTCCATAACATGACTGATAATGGAAAAATGGTTTGTGTGATCACACGTATATATCAAATTGCTTATCATCTCAAGGAGGGGAAGGGAAAGATGGGAGAGAATTTGGAACTCAAAATGTTAGAAAATGAAGGATAAAAATTGTTTTTACATGCAATTGGGAAAAATAAAATATTACTTGAAAATATTCATCCAACATTGTTATGAGTATCAAATGTGTAAATAAACTGGAAAGTGCCTCATAAATGATAAATTATCATGAAATATTAGAGGTTTTTAGCATTATTGACATTATTGCTTTTTTGCAAGTTTCATTTTCAAGTACCGCTTGGAAAAATCAGAGGGCTATATGTGTAACTTTTCACTCTGCCTACCTAGGGATTCTGTATTCAAGAGCAGAGGATAGGTACTCAGAAAGGAAATTGAATGTCAAATTAAATGACATCTGAGCTAACAAACACCTGTTGTTGGTGAGGCTGTAGAATAAGACATACACAACCCCCTCCCCTCCAAAACCCTGCAGTTGCTGAGTCTAAAAGGAAAAGACAATTCACCCCTAAATATAAACAAAACTTGTAGTGAGGAACAGGGATCTGTTTCATGAATGGAGCTGACATTCTGGCATCTGCTGGTGAAGTTGTACTGTGTTTTGTCTTTGCTAGGTTACAATTAATTAGCTGTCAAAGATTCCTCCCACCCCCTCGGGAACATCCAGTTTATTGTCATTAATCATGGAATGAGATTGGCTAAGGGTAATGACAGCAGCCTGTGCAAACCCTCCCCTCTGCCCCTAGCAGCTGGGCTTTGTACTTTTCATAGTTCCTTGTACCAGAGGCTATATGTTTGTAGGGCTGGTTCTCTGCTGTAAATACCTAGCCTGATGTCTGGCAGCAGCGTGGGGTTGAAAGAGCACTAGATTGTGAGTCAGGAGAATTGGGTTCTGGTCCTTGCTCAGAGACTAATTGAATGTGCGACCTTGGTCAAATTATTTAACCTCTCTAGGCCTCAGTCACCTCCTCTGTAAAATGAGGGAATTGGACCAAATGGTCTCTAAGGCCCCTTTTAGCTTCTCTCATGTTCGTGGTCTCCTGGAAACTGCTAGTTTCAGCAAACCTTTCCAAAACACATATTCTCCTATTCTTAAACTTGGCTCTGGTCCGACAAAATACTGTTGATGGCTTCTGGAATGTGTTTTGTTTTTGTTTTTGTTTTTTCCCAATCTTGAATCCATAGACTCATCTAACATCCTAAATAACAGGGAACTGGAGGCTAGTTAAGTTAGTTGACTCTTTAAGTTGCTTTTAACTTTTAAGATCCTTTGGTAATCCTTTTCCCCCCAACATTCAGGCTCTACTTCTTTGTCCTTAGTCCCTAAACTTTGTCCTAATTCTGATGGAGTATGAATCTTACTCTTTTTATGGTTTAGTTCTACCACCATTTGCCACATTGATTTGTGGGTTCCAGGACGTGACCCCAGACTTGTTTTGGCTCAGTACGCATTTAAAATTTGAGTTTATAAGCCACCATCAATGTTTCTTTTCCAGACCAACAAAAAGTCACACTAGTTCAAAGCAAAAACCATATAATTAAATTGGAAGTTTTCAAGCTGAGAGGTGGGTGACTCCTCTTAGCTGTGTTATGTTGAAGATTCCTTTTGGGTATAGGTGGTACTAGCTATCTGCTGAGGTCTTGTTCAACTCTTAGGTTCTATGATTCTAGGAAGTAGTACGGCAATATAAGTAGTAATAATAATAGTTAGCACTTATATAATACTTTAAAGTTTATACAATGCTTTGTGTATATGATCTCATTTGATCCTTACAACAACCTGGGAGGTATTTATTATATAGCCCCCATTACAGATGAGAAAACTGAGGCTAAAAATGGTTAAGTGGCCTGTCCAGGGACCTACAATTAGTAAGTATTTGAAAATAGGATTCAAACTCCGGTCATTTTGATTCTAAGTCTAATGCTATTTACTTGCCATCCTGTTAATGTCCCTGTTAATAAGGAGAATTCTCACCTACTCCCCACCTACCACACACACACAAGGAAATGTATCCACATATTATGAAACCTAAGCAAACACACATAAGGATGACATATTTGGAGGCTGTTATGGGGAGAAGGTATATGTATACTTTGTATATAAGAACATATACAGCTCAGGAACAAATTAAGCCAGGGAAAAATATTCTCCTAGAGTTTTGTCTCCTTTGGATCACTTCCCTGATGATGTTATACATTGTTCTTTTAATATTATTGGTCTATCATTTATTGTACATTGCTGGAATCTTCTCTAGTCTACTTTTTTTTTTTTACTTAAGTATCATGGCTTGGTATTTCTGATCACCATAATTATCTCTGCTGAGTCTATGCTGTTGCTATATGATGATTCTCTAATAAATTGCAGCTCTATCCTTTCAGTCTTTTCCTCAGAGAGAAAAGGATTCTCAATTCTTATATTTTAGCTCCAGACATTATTTTACCTCTTTTGTGATTCAGACCCACAGCCAATAACCAAAGAAATGTTTGGTACTAGACCTTTCTTTTTTGGGCCTCTTTTCTTCCTCCTCAACTGTCACTTTGAATTTATTCTTCTCTTTGAGAGAGGGTGCAAAAATTCCTTCCAATGACTCTCATGCTCTTGGTTGCTTTCTAGGTCCTTACCAATCACTGTGGGAACTCCATTTAGCAAAATTGGAAGCAGAGGAAGGGCAGGGTAGAAATAGCGACTTTTTTATCTGAAATTTTGCCAGGGACAAAACTGTTGTTCACTCCAGAGTAGTGTAGGAGAAAGCATTAAAATTTATAATCAATGGATATAGTTTTGAATCCTGGTTCTAACATTTACTAACTTTTTATCCATGGAAAATCATTTCTCCTCTTTTAGTCTCAGTGTCCTCACTGGTAGAATTGGGAGAATAATAGTTCTACTTGCTTGCTTCACTATGGGAAGCACTTTATAAACCTTAAAACATAATTGAAATGTAAATCAATCATTGTCCTTCCTTCAGTTTACTATTGTACCATACCTCAGCACCAGTCTTTACTTCCCAAGACATCTGACACATTTTCCCCAAGCCACCATTACTGTTCCCTAGATCTGAGACAAGAGATACCTTTCTTCTATACCAATGAAGAATGCAGAAGTCAATGAAGTTTTTCTTTGGATGCCTGTACCCTTCTTTACATTTCTCTCCTTTAGTATTGTCTCTCCTCTAGAATACTTAAAATCCTTGTTTTCTGATCTTTTCCTCCATCTAAATTTGCTCTCAAAGGAAAGATTTGATCATCTCCTTTATAGTGAAGCAAAAGAAATCCCCCTTTAACACGATTTGCATTTTAATAAGGGATAAATCCATAAATGAAAGGAATTAATCTCTAATGGTGGAATTATTAGCTAGGGGGAGGTATTGTGTAGGACATGAGGCTTTCCTCTTTTCCCCACATTACTTGTTACCTCCCACCTACTGTTAAATCGGTAGCCCCAAGGGATGTCTCAGGTCCATTACTCTTTCTTCTTTCTGCTAGCTCCAATAAAATTTATGCCCAATTTTTTTTTTCATTCCAGAGCTGTTAGAACATGACGTGCAGTCACAACTGGAACATTACAGTAGCAATAAACTGTGTTACTTTGGAACTGAGCTGTCCTTGGTAAACAGAGTGGAGCATCTGTCATATTTTTCAGCTGCTACAAGGAAAAAATTCCATTGAAACATGGTTCCTGTAGATAATTTTCTTGCGAATAGCTATTTAAACATCACCTGTCATCTAACTCCCAGTAAACTCTCTAAGCGAGGGCTCAATTTATACAAAGAAACCCAGGCTCATTTTTTTTCAGAGAAATAGTTCAGCATTAGTATTTACTCTTTCCCCAATTTATAGTTCTGTCCAAGTGTGCTAAACAGAGATAACAAGAAATAAATATCATTAGGACATCCCAGAGCAAAGGAAACTATCTTTCAAGAGACAATAAAAACCATCTAGTGCATTAATGTAGTAGTTTTCAATCATGGACTACTTTATAGCCTGAAATCCAAATGTGCAAGACAGGGATTTTGTCAATGCTTCAATCAGTGAGCATATATTGAGGCAAAGGGAAAAGATATTATCCTATATTATTTGCTCTATAGCCCATATCTTGTTCTCAGTATTGGCCTCACACAAACAGGAAAGTCTTGAAGAGGTGGTGTGGGAAGATAAGTTTATAAGTACTATTCTATGGTATTTGGCAACATACTTGGATATTTTGATTCTGATTCTCTTACTGTCTGGTTGCTCCATTTGCTAGTAATGCAAATCACATCTCTTCCGCTCCTCCTTACCTACCTCTATTTGAGTCTTTCACATAAGTTTCATCCATTATCATACCAGTAGTTCTTTTACTATTTTTAGTATACTCAAAGGTGTTCTAAGACCCAAATGATATCATAGATGTTAATACCTTAAAGCGCTATATAAATGTTAGCTAGTAGTAGTAGTAGTAGTAGTAGTAGTAGTAGTAGTAGTAGTAGTAGTAGTAGTGGAGGAGGAGGAGGAGGAAGAAGAGGAGGAGAAGGAGGAGGAGTTTAATGTCACCAGATATCCAGGGTAGTGATGACTTCATTTCCTGAGTCTTGTGTTTTCCTGCTATGCTTAGTTGATATTTATTGAGCAACACAGGGATGTAGTAGTAAATATTTAATAAGTGGATCTTGCAAAACAAAACAGTCCTTGCCCTCAAGGAACTTATATTTTAATGACACACAAAAAACATGTACAAACTACAGAAATGGAAAACAGCACAGGGGATAGGGGTAGGAAACCACTTCTGAGAGCATTTCAGGGGTATGCTGGAACAAATGTTCTAGACCTAATTGTAAAAATTTCAGTGTGGGCATTTAGAATTCAAAAATTGGCAAATCCCACAAATCAGGGCTTAATTTATTATCTTACTAATTATCTTAATTCAAGAAAGTGATGGAGAAAATGTTATAGAGATTAAACTTAAAAAAATAAGTGGGCCCTCCAGTTGTAGTGGTGAGCATTCATATATATGTTTAATCTGCATTATTAACACTTCCTTAAATTTAGGTAATCAACAAAACAATAAATCAAACCCTGATTTGAAGTAAATGCTGATTGTAAATGCCCACTCTGAATATTTAATAATCTCTGGTAAGCCAGTTGAAGTTGGCTCCTATACCCATCTGCCCTTCCTCACTTTTGTCATTCTTGTGTTTGCCTTTGTGAATCTTGAATATAGTATTCACTTATCACATAGCAGTCTTTCTCTGCTATTCCTGCCTATGCCTATTTTGGGTGGACCAGTGTAGTATTCTGACTTCCCACCTGTTGTGCTTGCTCTTTCTTTATGACAACTGGCCTTTCTCCTAGTGTAGTCATACATGCTTTTGAAGATGTAACTTCTTCCTCTTCCTCTCCTTCTTCTCCTTCTCCTTCTCCTTCTCCTTCTCCTTCTTCTCCTTCTTCTCCTTCTTCTTCTTCTTCTTCTTCTTCTTCTTCTTCTTCTTCTTCTTCTTCTTCTTCTTCTTCTTCTTCTTCTTCTTCTTCTTCTTCTTCTTCTTCTTCTTCTTCTTCTTCTTCTTCTTCTTCTTCTTCTTCTTCTTCTTCTTCTTCTTCTCTTCTTCTTCTTCTTCTTCTTCTTCTTCTTCTCCTTCTCCTTCTTCTTCTTCTTCTCCTTCTTCTTCTTCTTCTCCTTCTCCTTCTTCTTCTTCTTCTTCTTCTTCTTCTTCTTCTTCTTCTTCTTCTTCTTCTTCTTCTTCTTCTTCTTCTTCTTCTTCTTCTTCTTCTTCTTCTTCTTCTTCTTCTTCTTCTTCTTCTTCTTCTCCTTCTCCTTCTTCTTCTTCTTCTCCTTCTCCTTCTCCTTCTTCTTCTTCTTCTTCTTCTTCTTCTTCTTCTTCTTCTTCTTCTTCTTCTTCTTCTTCTTCTTCTTCTTCTTCTTCTTCTTCTTCTTCTTCTTCTTCTTCTTCTTCTTCTTCTTCTTCTTCTTCTTCTTCTTCTCCTTCTCCTTCTTCTTCTTCTTCTTCTTCTTCTTCTTCTTCTTCTTCTTCTTCTTCTTCTTCTTCTTCTTCTTCTTCTTCTTCTTCTTCTTCTTCTTCTTCTTCTTCTTCTTCTTCTTCTTCTTCTTCTTCTTCTTCTTCTTCTTCTTCTTCTTCTCCTTCTCCTTCTCCTTCTCCTTCTTCTTCTTCTTCTTCTTCTTCTTCTTCTTCTTCTTCTTCTTCTTCTTCTTCTTCTTCTTCTTCTTCTTCTTCTTCTTCTTCTTCTTCTTCTTCTTCTTCTTCTTCTTCTTCTTCTTCTTCTTCTTCTTCTTCTTCTTCTTCTTCTTCTTCTTCTTCTTCTTCTTCTTCTTCTTCTCCTTCTCCTTCTCCTTCTCCTTCTCCTTCTCCTCCTCCTTCTCCTCCTCCTCCTCCTCCTCCTCCTCCTCCTCCTCCTCCTCCTCCTCCTCCTCCTCCTCCTCCTCCTCCTCCTCCTCCTCCTCCTCCTCAGAGTTGGAGTGAAGGTGGTGGTTTAGGAGCACCTAACCAAAAGCCCAAACCTCTCTGACCATCCTTCCACACCAATCTTTAAAAGGCACTTAAAAAAAAAGACAGAAATTCAAACTCAACAAGATGGAGACATAGGGCTCTTCTGCTGAACACAACTTGAAAGGTAGGCAGAGAGAATAAATGTCCATGGTATAAGGGAAAGATCAGAAATAAGACTGGGCTGGCTGAACCCCCCCCCACCCCACCCCACCATGCTGAGACCTGCAACTAGACACTGGCTGACTGTGGGATCCCAGGGTGGGAACTTTAACTATGAAGAAGCACCTCAGATTCACCATACAATGTCCAGGGTTAACCAGTGGGTGGCATCTTGCTGGTCACCCTCAGCATCCCCCCATGGCTGACTATGGTGAAAATTTGGCCCCAGGGCAGATTAGCTTGGCAGGTTAGTTTAAATGGTCTAATTCAGTACACCAGCAGAGGAGAAAGCAGATTGAAAATTTTGCTCCAAGGCAGAACAGCGGAAATGCTCTGGTCCAGTAAACCAACAGCTGGGCTAGTTTATAGTCCATGGGGGAGGGGTGGGTGGGAATGAGTAAATGAGAAAAAAAGAAGGTAATGTTTTAAATGTTCTATGGGGATAAAGACCAAAGAATAGGACCAACAGAGGAAGATGGAATCCAAGGAACTTTAAACAAAACCTCAAAAAACAAAACAAAATAGGGAATTGGACACAGACTCTGGAAAATCTAAAAAATAAATTTAAGAATCAAATGAGACAGTGAAGAAAAATGGGAAAAGGAAAACAACAGCTTAAAAATCAAAATAGGGCATCCAAAATTAGAAGAAAAGCAACAAATTGGGAAATAATCTTCATTACAAAAACCTCTGACAAAGGTCTAATTACTCAAATTTATAAAGAGCTAAAGCTATTGTACAAAAAATCAAGCCATTCTCCAATTGATAAATGGGCAAGGGACATGAATAGGCAATTTTTCAGTTAAAGAAATCAAAACTATTAATAAGCACATGAAAAAGTGGTCTAAATCTCTTATAATCAGAGAAATGCAAATCAAAACAACTCTGAGGTATCACCTCACACCTAGCAGATTGGCTAACATGACAGCAAAGGAAAGTAATGAATGCTGGAGGGGATGTGGCAAAGTGGGGACACTAATTCATTGCTGGTGGAGTTGTGAATTGATCCAACCATTCTGGAGGGCAATTTGGAACTATGCCCAAAGGGCGATAAAAGACTGTCTGCCCTTTGATCCAGCCATAGCATTGCTGGGTTTGTACCCCAAAGAGGAGTGGTGGCAAAAAATTGGAAAATGAGGGGATGCCCTCCAATTGGGGAATGGCTGAACAAATTGTGGTATATGTTGGTGATGGAATACTATTGTGCTCAAAGGAATAAAAAAGTGGAGGAATTCCATGGAGACTGGAACAACCTCCAGGAACTGATGCAGAGTGAAAGGAGCAGAACCAGGAAAACATTGTACACAGAGACTGATACACTGTGGTACAATCGAATGTAATGGACTTCTCCATTAGTGGCAATGCAGTGACCCTGAACAACTTGGAAGAATCTACAAGAAAAACCACTATCCACATTCAGAGGAAACATTGTGGAAGTAGTAACACTGAAGAAAAACAACTGCTTGAATATGTGGATCGAAGGGATATGGTTGGGGATGTAGACTATAAATGAACATGCTAGTGCAAACATCAACAACATGGAAATAGGTTCTGATCAAGGACACAAGTAATGCCCAATGAAATTGCACATTGGCTGCAGGAAGGGTGAGTAGAGGGGAGGGAGGGAAATAATGTGATTATTGTAACCAAGGAATAATGTTCTAAATTGACTAAATAAACTAATTCAAATGGGAAAAAAATCAAAATAGGTCATCTAAAAATAGAGGTACCCGAATCAAAACAAAAAAACAGTGTTTTAAAACAGAATTGACCAACTAGAAAATGAAGCAAAAAAGTAATAGACAGAAAAGAATGACTTGAAAAGAAGAATGGAATGGAAAGGGAGGATTGAAAGGTCATGGAAGAAAATCAGTCTCTAAAATATTAGAACTGGGCAAATGGAAGCTAATGACTTCATGAGACATGAAGAAACAAAACTAAATCTAAAGAATGAAAAAATAGGAGATAATATGAAATACCTCATTTAAAAAATAATTGACCAGAAAAATAGATCCAAGAGAGAAAATTAAAGAATTATTAAAGCACAAGTCATTATAATTATGTGCTTTAGCCCATTTTAATGTAGCCTTAGATTTTCCATAGTCTTCTCGGTTACTTGTGATATAAAAACATTCAAGGATTTGTTGACAGGTACTGCTAACAATCATATTGATCAGAACATTTTAATAACTGGCTCATTATATTCTCTGAGCATGATCCATGATCCATGAAAAACAATGGGCCATGAGTAAACTTTCCAAAAACTTATCTAGTGCAAAGTAGGATGGATATAATTAGAATTAGAGAGTCCAAAAGAAGAAGGTAAGGATTTAAAAATCAAAGAACTGATAATAGAAGGGGAAGCTCTACATTAAACAAAACAATAAACTGATCAGAAATACTGGAGAATTTAATTAAAATTTGGAGGCAGAGCAGGGACTAACCAGATAGCAGCATGCTATAATTGATGTCTCAGTTTGATTATGCACTCTGGCTAATTGATGTGACTAGCTGTCATGATTATAAAGGCAATACAGAAAAATTCTCTGACAAAAACTGTAACTATGATTATTTTGAAGTCATTATTTTCCATGACTTATATCATACTTATAAATATAAATTACAGCATGACTTATAATGGAAGAAGATTGGTATTATAGATAGACTTTTGCAGTAAATAGTATCTTAGTATCAGTGAAATCATTATGCTCTTTTTCAGAGGGATACAGTTCAGTTTTTTCCTTCTACTGTACTCTGAGTCTGATACATTGTCTATCTGTGGCACCTGTACAAAACAAAAAACAAAAAAAAACCACACTCATAGAAACTAATGTTAAAGGCTGTCCATCTTATAGAACATTATAGCTTAGGATATGTGTATGCATGCACATGCATATATACACAGAAATACACACATGTCACATACATGTGTGTACATGTATATGTACATGTATGTATATATTTATCCATTTGGGGTTTTAAGTACAAATGTTTAGATTGATCTCTGAAGTTACTATAAATTTCAATGAGCAATCTTTGTAATATTCTAGCACTCAATATTGGGGCAGCTAGGTGGTACAGTGGATAGAGCAACTGGTCTGCAGTCAGGAAGACATGAATTCAAATTCAGCTATAGACACTTGCTAGCTATGTGACCCTGGGCAAGTCACTTAACCTTTGACTCAATTTCTTCATCTAAAATGAGCTGGAAAAAGAAATAACAAAGTACTAGTGTCTTTGCCAAGAAAATCCTATATTGGGTCATGAAAAATATGAAATGACAGACTTCTGGGTAAACATGGCTGCAGTTTAGACACAGGAATCTTCCTTTCCTCATCACCTACCAATATAAACTACCTCAAAAGGCCAAAAAAATCGAACTAATATGAACGAAGGGGCTCCACAGTAGGGCACAGGATTGAAGGTATGTGGGATTTGGGTATTTCCACACTATAAAAGGGTGAAATAGCTTACCCAAAACATGAGCTGATCTACCCTCCCCTATCCCACCCATGAAGCCAGTTGCTAGACTCAGAGCTAGTGCTCTCTAGAATCAGTGAGTGAGTGAGCAAGGAGCACCTCTAAGTCCTTGGAAGTTGAATAAGACCACCAAAGACAGCCCTGAGAGCAGCTAGACTTGAGACCCCAACAGGCGGAAGAGCGCAGACCTTGGGCACAGAGATAGCTCAGAGAAGGGCTGTAAACAGTAGAAGTAGGAAGTATCTGAGGCCAGATTTGAACACAGGATCTCCTGTCTCCAGGCCTTGCTCTCAATACACGGAATCATCTAGCTGCCCCCATGATCACATTCTCTTATCATTAAACAAAACTCTTCTGATATGATAATTGAATCATAATTTGTAAAACAATGGATTTTTAAAAATTAAAGACTAGTGAATCGACTTATCTTATTAAATTCTTACTGTATACCAGGCCCTGTGCTAAGCACTGGGGAATAAAAAAGAGGCAAAAGACCATCTTTGTTCTCAAGGAACTTATATATATATGCTAGTGGGAGAGACAATGTGCAAGCAAATAGATACAAACAAACTATATACTGTATAATTAGGAAATAATTAACAGACAGAAAACACTAGAAGTAAAAGTAGTTGGAAAAGGTTTCCTATACAAGATGGGATTTTAGTTGGGACTTAAAGTAAGTCAAGGAGTTCAGTAGGTGGACTTGAGGAGGAAGAGCCTTCCAGGTATAGGGGACAGCTAGAGAAAATGCCTGGAAAAAAGAAATGGAATGTCTTGTTTATGAAACAACCAGGAGACCAATGTCACTGGATTGAAGAATATCTGGTGGACTGTAAGGTGTAAAAAGACTAGAAGGATAAGAAGGGGTTAGGTTATAAAGGACTTTGCATGACAAATGAAAAAAGTGGATTTTTGTCTTTGATCCTGGAGGTGATAGGGAGTTATTTGAGTAGGGGAGTGACTTGGTCAAATGTGTACTTTAAGCAAATCACTTTGGTGTCTGAATGGAGGATGGATTGGAAAAGGGAGAGAGCTGAGGCAAGCAGACCCATCAGTAGGCTATGATAGTAGTCCAAGTATGAAGTAAAGAAAACCTATACAACAGTAACGATAGTGTCAGGGAAGAGAAGGGTATGTATTAGACAGATGATGCTAAGTTAAAATCAACAGATCTTGGCCACAGACTGGATATGGTGTGGGGGACAGGTGAAAGGTAGTGAGGAGTCCAGGATGACTGCCAGGTTCTGAGACTGGGGGACAGGGAGAATGGTATTGCCCTCAACAGTAAAGAGGGAAGGTAGAGACTTGCCAAAGCTCATAGAGTAAGTAACAAAGTTAGATTTGAACCTGGATCTAGGACTCTTTTCACATTGTACAGATCACCGAGTCAACCATAATACTAACTTCTAATTAAAGGACACTTTATAAGGTGAGACAAGTCACTGGGCTAATCACAAACTTCTCTGTGACACATTGGCCATCTTTTAAGTTAGTGACTTGGTCCTCTAGTCTTTTGGAGAAAGACATAGTGATTAATATGCAGCTTGCAACAGGTGCTAAGGAAGTGAAAGAGATTTTGATATAATATGTATGGTTCATGCTGTTGCAATCATGATTATGTGGTTATGTGACTGACTTGGGGATATTTATTTTTTGTTGCATACTGCATTATTATTGGCCTATTGGGATGATAAATTGAGGACAGGGGTCTAATTAGATCATAATTAGCTACTTATCACTGTAATTGCTTGTTCAGGCTGTTTTTACTACTGTAATTAATGGTGGGTTTCTTTATGAATAATATTTGCCAAAATATAATATAGTAAGGGGGACAGAAAATGTTTCTTGGAGTGTTTGGTTGGCAGTGAGCTCAGGGAATCTATGCAGAGGAAAATTGGCAGGTGGGAAAGAAGAGGTTGAAGTGGAGAAAACTAGAGGCAGCAAAAAGGTCTCTCATGGTGGCCATGACCTTGAACATCATGGAAGACTGTTTGGATGGAAGCAAAATTTACTCCCAAAGTAGTGATCTGATTTTTATTGTCTATATTGTGTATTACAAAAAATAGCTTACATTTATTTGTATCTTGCTCTGATATATGTATATATATATATATATATATATATATATATATATATATATATCACTCCCCCACCCCTTAACTTGTAATGTTGGTAGAATAAGTTTAATTCCTTCCCCCTCTTTTTATTTAAACTGATGAGTTAACTCGTTCTGTTTCCTTGCCTAGTCTCATAAACCACAGATTTGAAGTTGGAAGTGACATTGGAGATAATTTAGTCCAACTTTCTCATTTTACCAATGAGGAAACTGAGGTTCCAAAGAAGCAAAATAATATGGCTAAGGTCACATACATGAGTGTCATGCCGTGGTTTAAACCCAGGTATTCTAACCTTAAATTCAAAGATAGTTCTAGCTGCTTTGCTTTGCCACCAGGCTGACACTTGTCCCCTAAATATCCTCAGGTATTCATAGACCTCTTAAACAGCCTACTTTTCCCCATCTCATTACTGGTGTTACCACACCCAACAAAGGTAGACTGTGTGCACCTTTGGGCATGAAGATCTCCCCACTATATGGGATGACCAGGATTAGAGTGAATGGCAGTGCATACCAGTCTTCTCAACAGTGGGCTTGGGATCTCTGTTCCCCTTTTTTCCCTACGAAATTCTCTTACCCAGGGGCTGGAATTTCCTGTTCATTCTGATCCAGTGATTGTCCTTGGAGCTTGTTTGTTCATCTGTAAAAAAAGGAGGTTGAACTAAGGGATCTGAGGTCCTGTCTGGCTTAAAAACCCTTTGAACCTAATGTTGTCCACAGGTGGTTATACAACTATGTAACCTAGACATGTCCAGGAATTTTCAATTCACTTAAAATGAGGGTGCCTTTGAAGGTTCTTTGGAGCCAGATTGGATTGACTAACTTGGAGCTAGCTATCTTCGTCCCCTATCACATGGATGGGGATGAGCTCCTTTGATTGGCTGCCTGCGGCTGTAAAACAGGTGAGATTGAGCCATTCATTTTTTCCTCCTAGTCCTTTCTTCTCTACTCTTATCAGTCATCCTTATCTACTGTATCATCCTTGTCTACTGTATGCAGAGGTGAAGATCACAATTCACCCACAGCAAGATACCATGAACTCAAATGGTGAAGAGGGTAAGATCCCTGCTCCCTTTCTTTTACCCCCAGCTGCAAGAAATGGGCTCTGGGTTATTAGTTTTTATTCTACATTGTCCTCCTTAGTTTCACGTGTAAGAGGTATACTCATGGCATGATACTCATGGCACCTTGATCCATGGCAACTTTAGGGAAAGGATTGCAGGAGGGATGGTGGAGCTAGCCAGCCCAGCATGGAATCCCCAAGAAACCAGGGTGCCTAAGGAGAGTTTGGGATTTGGAACTGGGACTATGATGTATTTTTTGTTTTTGTACAAATAGGCATCAATGTTGGTTGTTGTTGTTGTTGTTGTTTTTGTTGTTGTTGTTTAACACAAGACAAAGGAAACACATTCAATGAATTAGTAGAACACTATCCAGTCATATGTTAAAATTTTTTAAATGTATATGTAATCTAATTTAAAATAAATTTTAAAATTATGCATAATTAAATAGTAGTATAGTTTGAATTTGGCACTGGTATATATTTGATAGAAAGTAAACAAAAATTGCATTTAGAACTAAAAAAATTATTTCCTTATCTTTACAAGCTCATCCTCTTGAAAAATAAGATGATCCACCTTCATTGAACTAACTCAGAAAGGTTATTAAAATGATAAAGGAAAAGAATTGTGGTTTAAGAGTATCGTATTTTTGTGCTCCAATTCTTACCACCAAAACTACATTACAGCAGACAACAAAAACAATGCTAAGGGGTAGATTATTCTGGAGTTTGAGAACAAGAAGGTAAGGTAAGGTTAGCATAACCCTTCCTTGGTTAGTCTGAAAGATTCCTGGATTCCTAAGAAAAATGGTTTATTTGGCCAAGAGATTCAACACCATATCTAGAGTAAATATCATAATAGCTATGCTAGGGTTTTAGGTTCTTTGAGCTTTGTGCTAAAGTGGTAACTAGAGGGAAAGCAATGGTCTCTGATAACTAAAAGCAAAGCAATTTTCTAAGGATCTGAGGGAAGGAAGGAGTTGTACTAGGAAGAAAGCAGCACATTGTGTTGCAAGAAGCATTATTAATGAATGTACTAAACTGTGAACCTATGCCCCTTATTTTCTATAGTGAGTAAAATGGAGAGGGGAATTAAGCCCCACGTGTTGGGGGACCAAG